>NC_084948.1:7251166-7396744 GCF_949316205.1 Platichthys flesus | reverse complement strand
TCAACACACACAATTTCACAGAACGTCAAAAATACAGAATCGCAAACGGTCAGACAACATGAAAGAAGGATGCAGGGACTGAATCTGTGCTTTAATTATTTGTAGAAAATAACTATGCACGCCGACTTTCTCATCCACAAACACACAAAAAACCACACACATGTACACACACAGACACGGAGGGTCTAGTGGAGTTATGTGTGAGTGGGCGGGATGCGTTGATGCTCTGGTCCAATGGGATTTCCTGAGTTGTATGAATGACAGTCCCTCTGGGAGAACCTCGACAGGGCTCCTCACATCACCATGGAGATGGAAGATTCTGCATGTGTCACATAAACATGCCCTTTTTGCAGACATCATAGAAAAGAAGGGAAGGTATAGAACAAAAGGCAAAGCTTTTCACGAGTCAGTATGAAGGGAGAGGACGAAGAGCATTTTGACATTTTTACAAAAGAAGAACAAGCGCTCTTCACGGGGATCATGACAAATGGCAATGACAAACCGTATCACAGTATCCTCTTTTGAAATCAAGAATAAAAACTTTTTTGTTCACATTTGTTTTGTTACTTTTTTTTCCCAGTAGACTATATCACACAGTGATAACGAAGAAAAGGAGAAATCTACAGCCACAATAGCTTCGTGCAAAAAACCACATACACTGGCGCGCCGCATAGGCAAAGAGATCAAGCAAGACAACGCATACAAAAATATAGAAAATCTCCGATGTAACTCGCCTCGTCACAGAAAAATGTTTTCTGTCAGTTTAACCTACTTCCTGCCAGACAGCTGGCGTGAAAGAGTCACCTCAGGAACATTCGCTTTGTGTTTGTTGTCGTCGTTGCTGCTGTGTGTGTGTGTTGTTGTTTATTTTAATGATAACCGTAGTTCTTGTGGCTTCCACGCAGGAATCCACAGAACCCCGAAAGTATCCAGTCGCCATATTTGATCATCATGACAGATGTCCAGCATAATGATGCTCGGACTTATGTGAACAACGACATGTTTGAGTGATAGAAAACTAGTACAATAAAAGCATATAATTTCTATCATTTCATTTGTGACAAATCTTTTTTAAATCTTTTGTTATTTTAAAATACATACTATGCCCTGTCACTTTTGAAGACATTCCAGCATTTGCTCATAATTGGTAGCGACAGGTTTTCATAGTTTGGCATACTCAGCAAGCCATGCCCAAAAGGATGCTATTTTGTCTCTTGCAAGGGGGGAGGGGGGGGGGGGTGAGGGCACATCTCAGGATGCAGTGTCGACTTGCCCGACCCCCCATGGGTGATGCTGGGGGGGAGAAAAGGGGCGGGGTTATACGTAACAGCTGAGATTACAAACCGTGCTCAGGACCGGGTCAGCCCATCGATTTCAGCAATTGCAAAAACACATGCAAAGATAAGTCAGAGTTTTGGACTCAGTCATTCTGTCTGCCTGGTGGTGGCCTCCGCCTTTGGAGTCACTTGAACAGGGAGGCACGGGGCCAGAAACTGCAAACCACAAGTGGCCCCAGATCAGAGGCTCCCGCTCTCACACTGATACAAAAGATTGTTTGGACGCCTTCAAAGAAAGTTTTGCATCGAAGGGGGACGAAGCAGGTGAGTGTGCTGGAGGGGAGGAGATGAAATGCTGCAAGTAAGGCAAAGACGGATGAGTCACATTGTCAGTCAGAGGAGGGAAAAAACATTTCAAACTTTAAAGACGTCATGGAGGAGAGGGGACGTTGATGCAAAAAGTAGAGTTTGGAGGATTAAAACACTGAGGTGAGAAGAGAGGAGTCATTGGTTGTTTGGCTCTCCTGCCCTCTCCTCCTCCTCCTCCTCCTCCTCCTCTATATCCTCCTCGTCCAGCGACACCACACCAGAGGAGGCCACGTCAGAGACCCTCCTGCGGAGGTCATAGTCAGGCGGGTACTCCACCCTGTTGCCCTCCGCCTCTACCTGGCACATGGTGCCCTCGTAGTCCTTGCAGGGGGTGTCGTCATCCTCGCCGGGTGACAGGTACGTCTCAGAGTAAGACATGGACATGCAAGGAGAGTTCTGACCTCCGCATGGCCTGATGCCTCGCCCTCCCCCACCCAGGCTTTGGAAGACGCAGTCCCCCCCAGAAAGCCCGCTCTGCCCCACCCTCTGAAGTCGGGCCAGCAGCTCCTCCCCTCCCTGCAGCGCCGACAGGATCTTTGTGACGAGCTCAGTGACGTTGCTGTGGGGGTGTGTGCAGCTGTGGCCTCCCAGGTCGCGCAGCAGCGGGTGGTGCTCGTCCAGGCTGCAGAGGCTGGAGCACAGGGTGTCCGGGGAGCCCGCCGTGGGGGAGGGCTCTCCGCTGCCACCTCCCTCTCCACCGCCGCCTCCACCCTCACAGCAGGGTCCTCGCAGGCCAAGGTGTTGGCAAAGCTGGCTGTGGATCAGGTCCTTCAGGAAGGGAGGACATGATGGCACATCTAGAGGGAGAGATGCAGACTGTGAACATGGAGTCCTGAAGAACAATGAGTTGTTTCAAGCTGACCTGAGAGCACACTGACTGTGTGAGTGTGCATCAGATGTTAACAGTAACTGACGGTGCCTGTAGCAGGACTGAAAAACTTCACTCATACTAATCTTTATTCACATTTGACTTTTGTACTGCTAGTGCTGCTAGAGAGCAATGTTTTCATAAGCAGGTCTCGAATGTGTTTGCATCATGGGATTGAACAACACATGAACTAGTTTCATGCTCTGACTAATATTTGCCGGTAGAAACACACATGGTAGGAAAAAAAGATTTTATGGATGCAAACAATGCAGCACATAATCGATGAGGAGGGAATGCCATTCAATGTTTGTTAGTATACAACTATTGAAAAGCTTTGTTAGTGCAATTTTTAAAACCTTTCATGCAGGCAATTACATCAGACATGTATCAAACTTCAGATTCTCCCTGAAGTGATCGGTAGGGGCTGCATGTGAGAAGTGGGTCAGTTCCTCTGGACATTCTTTAAGATGTTCTTGCTCAAAAACTCTGAATGTCCGAATGAGGCCGTACGAAAATACAGCAGGAGATTATCCTAAGAATTCACAATGAGCTAGTAAATGATGTTTCTTACATGCAGCAGACACAAAACAACCAAAGAATAAATAATTATAAGTAAAATGTTAGTTATTAATAGGGTATTCAAATAGTGGGGAAATATGAGCAATCCACACAAATAAAAAGTATGAAATATGTCAATTTGACTTGGATCAGGTTTCATGTAGAGTTGATTCATTTCACATGGACGCTGGAATATGTGAAACTGCTTCCAGGGCCTGGAAGGGGGTAAGAGGCCATGGATGATTCACTATATGAAGATACATATATGGTTAAGTGTAATCAAAATGAAAGCATTGGTATACACAAGCACACATGTACACACACAGTCAGAAACACTGTGCATTCACAGGCCCCTCACACAGAAACTGTCTCAGCAGCAGAGGAAATGATATTAAACTTGCAGGAGGGGATATCAAATTGCGCTGAGGAACAAAAAAAATGTCGGGGGAGGATGAAAACTAGGGCACTGGGACAAAGAAAGATACAGAGAGAGGGGTGTGTGTGTGTCTGTGTCTGTGTGTGTGTGTGTGTGTCGTGTGTGTGTGTGTGTGTGTGTGTGTGTGTGTGTATGTGCCTGTGCGTGTGTGCACTTACCTGTGCTTTGTGTGGTGGGCTCATTGGCAGGCAGAAAGTCTTCATCATATGACTCATCGTTGGACTCGTCACCGTCCACGGAGGACCAGGCCCTCAACTTGGCCTCGGCGATGGCAAACTGCTCCGCCACACCTAGGAGACCACACACAGACGCAAGTAAAGACACGGTTGGCATGGTAACAAGATCACGGCGAGCCATTGGGTCTCCGGGCCGTGTCGCTCTTGCTCCTTTCGGTTTGGTTGGCTGGTCCGTGAGAGGAGCAGCGAGCCCAGTGTGGCGTTGGACTGGTCGGAGACAGTCACTTGAGATGGATGTTATTGAGTGTGTGATGGTGTTGTCAAGCAGGTTGCACTCCTGTTGGTGCGCAGATGATATCTGTGTGTCACTGCTGCAAACACCAGGAGGAAAATAAGTGACAACAGCCAAAACACTGTATTTCAAGTCATAATAAATAATAATTGATCACTTGTTAAAGGCAGGTACAGAAGATGGAGCGGAGGTAATCGTGTGTAGCCTGATGCCTCTCAAGGTAAATCAAGCAGAACGTACAACAGGTCGATATCATTTTCTCCACCCTGCTACGATCCCATTGTGTACCATTTTCCACTGAAACTATCATTTCCTTTTTATGTCTTTTCATTTGGACATTTTTTTAACTGCATGTCCGTCTACTGTAGAGAAAACTCGACACATCCTGATTACTCTTCATGTAGAAAGCCGACTTGCACAGGCTGGAAAGAAATAATAGATTGGATTTGGAAAAATCTGAATAATATTCATCATCTGCTGCTTGTGATCAGTGAAGAGTGAAGGAGGAAACGCCTACAATGAGTGACCACGCATCTGTGACCAGGAACAGGAACAGGTGGGAATAAAACATGAGCCTGTTTCTCTTGAGATATATAAATGCCAATGTTAGTGTTACGTTAAGTCACAAGGTTCATCATTTGCTTTATCTCAATGCGGGGGCTGCATTTGAAGACTGATTGCATCACAGTGGTGCAACAAGACTGTCCAATATCAAAAGCTCCTTCAAATACTGCCGACAAATACAGCCTTCTTTTACCAGAAAATGAAAAGTTCTAAAAGGTGAATCCTTCTTGGCCCGACCTGTCCAAAGAGTCAGTGATAAATCGCCATTCAAAGAGGAAATAGCGCCAGCACCTAAAGAGTTAACAATACACATTTTAAGATTAAGATTGAGATGCAGTTATTAGTCCCAAACACATGCACAGACATGCAAAGGCACACTCATGCAGGTAGGGAAATGTAATCTCTGCTTTTGACCCATCTGGTGCAGGACACACAGAGCAGTGAGCGACCATGTACGGCGCTAGGGGAGCAGATGTTGGGGGAGTAAAGTGCCTTGCTCAGTGGCACTAGACAGGGTAGGGAGACTCTTGGATTTTTGGACTGATCAATCCAGGTTTGTCTTTTGTTGTCTCTCCGTGGAGTTGAACCAGAGACGAACCAGAGACCTTTCTGCCCATAGTCCAAGTTTCTGCCACTAGACCACCGCCTCTCCCTTGAGGAGTTATCTACTTCAGCTCTGTTCCTGTTTAGGCAGCAGCAGCACGGGCATGGAAATCCTCCAGACCGTCTCTTTCTGTTAGGCCATCACTGTCTAGGTAGACCACATTTTTCCAATACACGGCTGCAGCCCCTGAAACAGCTATGCCATAAACATGTCAAAGGTCCCTTAGTAGAGTTCATACCTCAACCGACTCCAACTGCCATCTTATGAAATTTAAATTAAATATTTAAATTTACTAGAGGTGGAGATTTATTTGTAACTGCTGGTAAATTACACAGATTTATAAATATCAGTCCCCTAAACATGTCCGATTTTTTCATGAAGATCAATAAATTATTCCTGCCGACATAAAAGTTGAAATACAATCCAACTGACAATATCAAAGAAATTGACAAAAAAGTGTAATGGACTCCTGCTTGGATCAGGACTCACGTATCCACAGTCTGAGTTGGTTTTGCGTAATAATGCTGACAAACAAACAAATGCATAAACAAATCGTTAATTCCTGGAGGTAATAACTAATAAAATAAAGCCTGGATTTTCAAAATGCAACGATGGAAAAATAGATCAGATTTCCCTGTTTGCCCAGAATGAGAACTTCCTTTACAATACTTAAATTACTTTATTGGTTACTTATTGTGTAAAAGTAACCATATGCATGTTAAGCACACGTAGCCAAAGAGACAAGATGAATGTGCTGGCTGAGGTGACTCAGCACGAGCCAGACCCAGTAAACAACAAAGTCCAAGTGACCAATCAACTACAATTACCATCAGCAGCTGACCAATCCGCTTTACCTCCCTGCTTACCCTTGTCACCTCAATCCATTTGTTTTGTATTCCTCTCTATTCATCCGCTCTCTTCTTCATGTCACGCCTTTCTTCCAATCGCCTCTCTCTCTCTCAATAAAACGCTCTATCGACTCGCCTCACCCTGCAATCTCTCAGCCTGGTCCCTCACTTCTCATTTTGATTTCTATCTCTCCAACTCTCACTCTCCTCGGCCTCCCCCTGTCTCCGGCTCTTTCTCTGGTTATTGCTCAGTATTCATGCGTGGTCTCCCACAGAGAGAGATCGATGGAGTCATTCATCTTCCACTGTAGCTGGGCCCTGAACTCTCCTCACAAACACTGGCACATCATCTGGCAAATGCAAGTGTGTGTGTTGCTCTTGTGTTCCCCTTTGAAAGCCTTGTGTAATTCCTTTAACTCAGAAAGAAGCAGAGTTTTGACCTATATTACGGAGGTAGGTTTATATTACACTGACCCACATATCAC
The DNA here is from genome assembly GCF_949316205.1 of Platichthys flesus. Classification (NCBI taxonomy): domain Eukaryota; kingdom Metazoa; phylum Chordata; class Actinopteri; order Pleuronectiformes; family Pleuronectidae; genus Platichthys; species Platichthys flesus. Next base: position 7,390,267 of record NC_084948.1, on the reverse strand, counting down.
ACAACGAGGCCTTAAGGCAGGATGTGATGTAAAGGAGGTGTACACCTACTCAGAAAGAGAGCCTCAAATCTACCTTCTTCTTCTCTATGTATGAACCTGAGATCAGGCCCAGCAACTCTCCCCAGAAAACATCAGGTCAATCATATTGTCTTATATCTGTTAGCTCTTATATTATCTAAGGTCTAACCAGTCAGGTAACTGACTGGTTAGAAGGAATCAGTAACTCATGCAGATGATTATAGAACGCTGTCTTGTGTTAAATGCATTATGTTCAATTACAACCTGCATTTACTCTTTCTGGACACAAGCTATTGAAAAAACATTGAGATGTCATCAATTCTTAAGTTGATATTAACTTATCCAGCAAACATGGATCAACTTCAGTGATTTACTGGAATCATTCTTCTTGCCATCTGTTGAATGCAGGTCAAGCACCACTGCTACACTCTCACTCTACAGTTTGACTAATCTCTTAAAACACATTCTGCAAGATCCAGAATCTGTAGGCGAGGGACAAGATACTCGGGCCAAGAGCTTTCTGGTTTCTGTTTCTAGTCTAACCAATCAGCTTTGTTTGCTCGCAAGTTAACAGTCTGTGGACTGAAAAAGAGGCAGAACCTATAGACCAAGATATTGAGCATCGACAATCAGCTTTTTATTGACTTGCCTTCATATGCAGATAGCCGTTAATAGAGATGAGCCAAAATGCCGTCTGCTCCTTAAACACCTGCAATAACTGTTTGTGTTATGTGTGGAGAAACATTTCACTCATGTGATTAATGAAAGTAGTTGCACTGTAACCGTCATGACTAACCAAACATTGTGCTAAATGTAATTCTTCTCTTAACACTAAAACTAAACCTCAAAAGCCTTTTAATTTGTGTGGATCAGCCAAAATGTCCTCATAACCATTTACATGTGCACACACACACACACACACACACACAGACACACACACACACACACACACACACACACACACAGAGAGAGAGAGAGAGAGTGACATAAGCCTTGGTCGGTCAAGGCTGCGAGCCAGTGTGTGTGTGTGTGTGTGTGTGTGTGTCTGTATGTGTTTGTGTGTGTGTCAATAGGGTTGTCCTATTGATAATTACTTCTGCCAACACACACACACACACACACACACACACACACACACACATCAGTGTATTCTACTAAAACTATACATTTTTCATACCAAAGAATAACTGACCCAATATGTACATGCTCCCTTAATGCACCAGTGTCTTCACTGACAGTAAAACCCCCATTGGAATACAAGGAGACAGATGACACAAATAAAAGGAGTCACCACAACTGGCAGGTCCCCGGTGAAGAGGCTGCTTGGTGTTGATGTAAGCTGATGAGGGAATGAGCACTGTAATGTAATAACTCCATAACCAGCCCCACTGTTAGGCAGCTTACTATGGGATTGTTGCAGAAGATTTTTGTTTCATTTGCAACCGATCCACGTTTGATGTGAATGGCAAGGTTCAGATTTTAAAAAGACAACCACAGTGCTGAAGAATATATTGATTTTCATCCTTTTGAGAAGTCGTTTTGGGTAGTTTTAACTTTGCATAACCAAAGAAAACGGAGATGGATCTTAGAGCAGAGTGGATACGACCTGTAACTAGTGAGATAAAAGAAAGGGCAAAAAAAGGGAAGGAGAACAGAGGAGGCACAGGAGGAAAATCGCTCCGTCACTGTGGCTCTAGCCAGGAGCAAAACCTTACTGTGCAAATTAACCTTGAGAGTCTGCATTGCAGGGAGCGAGCGAGAGAACGGAGGGAGAGCCGGCGGGAGGGATGGGGTGAAAACGAATGAATAAAAGAGAATATAAAGAGACAGAAGGCAGAGAGGAACATTACAAGAGGGGACAACGTTAAGAGGAGGGAAATAAACAGAGGGGGCAGGAGCAAATGAAAGAAAAGAAAAAGATGAAGTAAGTGGAAGAGAGAGGAGACCTGAGCAGGAACACAACCCGTCTGTATATGTGGAGAAAAAGAGCTGAGGGCAACAGACATGTGGCTGCACAGCTGCATAATCAGACGACCCACGATTAACATGATCTATTAACATGATCTCTATCTGGAGATCTCATCTGGATCTTGTCATTTACACCAGGAATTAATAAACAGCCACGTTGTCTCGACACTGCAATCTGATCAAATCTGAACACTCAGATAAGGTCAGCGGGGGGGCTCTACTTGTGCTGCTGTCGCTCTCGAGGGGCTAATCTGACATGCAGCATGAAAGGTGGACATGCAGGTCAGAGACCTTTTAAACTTGTCTGATGGAATTAGTTTTTAAAGGAACAGTCCGCCTATTTCACATGTCATATTCATGTCATGTCACATCTCATCATCAGGAGCCAGATGAAGGATGTCTACTGTGGTTCTGGAGAAGGTTGGTGAAGTCTGAGAAAAAAGCCCTGCTGATTTCTTAGAGATGGAGAGTGAAAAACTTAAATGTCTACTCTACAAGACAGGGGGGGGGGGCAAAACTGAATTACTGACGAGTCCCTCGAGCAATGTGGTCCCACTGTACAGATTATATTTCCACCAGAACACCTCCACATGTTCCTGACTGGACCATCAGAGCTCAACAGTGTGGTTCTGGAAATAAAAATCCCAAACATTTTCTGAAAAGAGGTTTTGATTACCAGCCGTCGTCCTTCTTCATGAATTTGACTTTGGTGTTGTGATTTTAACCTTGGTAATTATTCCTCATCTCAACAAAACTGCAGCTTGTTGGAAGAGAAATATCAAATTATAGCTAACATGATTTCCGATGTTTCGATAAACATTTCTATGATAACAGCAAGCTCCAAGCTGTAGTTCTTCAGAATAAAAATTTTCTTAAAAACATCATTTCACATTTCCATAGCTTGTGCTAAGTCTACCTTGGACTGCTAAAATACTAAGGCTGATAACCAAAATTTCTTTTCAGAAAATGTTTAGGATTTTTATTTCCAGAACCACACTGTTGAGCTCTGATGGTCCAGTCAGGAACATGTGGAGGTGCTCTGGTAGAAATCTATTCTGTACAGTGTGACCACATTGCTCAAGGGACTCGTCAGTAATTCATTTTCACGGTGGAAGTCATTAGAGAGGGATACTACACAATGCTTTATGGGAAGTGGAGTTTCTCTACTATAATATTTTTAACATTAAAGCCTTTTCCTCTTTCAGATATACTAGCAAACTTCCATGTAAAAGGCACTTTTACAGAACTAGGCACTTATATAATATAAAAATTAGGTAATAGACTAATTCTATTCACAGAGATCAGTCTTACCAGCAGCGAAGCGAGCCTCCTGCTCTCCCTCGGTGAGGTCCGAGTAAGAGTTGAGGTCTGTTTCCGGGGCTGCTGGAGTGTCCGTAGGCTTACACCAGCCCTTCCATTCTATCAGGTGGGCCACTCTGCCCTGCGCCATCGCCGTCGGCTTCGTCACATGGTCTTTCACTACCTGGGAAATACCTACAAGGAAAACATTAAGAGATGATGCAATAGCACAGCAAACATATCACATATTTTCAGCATCTGCATTGAACTACACAAATGTTCTGAGTGTGTTTGCATGGAAAGTGCATGCAGGGACGTGTTTATGTGTTACATGTTGCACTCACCATGCAGGGAGGATCGTGCTAGTGCAGCAATCTCCTGGATGGTAAGAGCTCTTCTTGATTTCGGTAACATTTCAATGGTGTCATCAACATTCACCTGCAATGACAAGAAAGAGAAACTTGGTGAAAGTGTTTGCTGCGGCTCGGCTCAGACGCCAGCTGCTGAACACATCCTGCTATGACTCACTGGAAAAACCCTCTGTTGTCTTTTCATGCAGGAGGAACCCCTCTCGAGTTCAATGGACTTTAACTGCTTCAGTTTACTTCATTGAATGTATTTCTTCTTCTTACACACCAATCAATGTTTTAATAAGACCAGCTGTATGCTGACAAGGCGCCCACATGCACACACACACACACACACACACAGTTCTCAGAGCACTGAAAATAGTTTCTTTCAGCAGCTACTCTTAAGGACTGGAGTCATGTGGGCTGCGCATATTACAGAGAATATTATAGCATTTGATTTGCAGACTATTTTATATAGACAAGCAGAAACAACAAACCAGTGATTCTGGTGGCACATGTTTAGTGGTTCGCTAAACTAGCCTGCTGGCTGATTAGCAATCCAACAGCTTGTTCAGGTAACTTAGCTGACTCCTTTTAACCTCAGCTGCTCCAAAATTAATACAAAAAAAATACTTTTAACTCTACACATGTGGGCTTTATATATAGATTTGGATTATATACTGAACTGGTGCTTATTTTCATTACATGTCAGCTTTTTCAGGTCTGTCCGACAACTGACACAGTCTTCAAGGTCCCAATATTTCAATGCTTTTACAAACAAATGCTTTTATTTTGAAACAAAATGCTAAAGTGGAAGTGATTCTATGAACGTTGCTTCCATGACCGAAATCCGCACCCGCTGCCCTCTGAATATCTGCGTTAATCCTTTTCCCTGTAAGTCACCATTTGCAAACCTCTACTATGTTGAAAAGTTAAATTGGATTGGCCTGAAGAGGCCCTGCACCACTGACTGCAAGACGCTGTTCACCTGTTAATTCACATTTTATTACTATTTAACGTATCGCATGTCCAACTCCCACCAAACTCGACACTGCACTTCCTCTAGACATTAGGAATACATATGCTAAGTGTGAAGCTGTTAAGAATAGTACACAAGATGTGGATTATACAGACAGGCAGACAGACTGATGTTTGTGATATGAAAACAAAAAAGACAGAAAGCTTGGGCCCCGATTGCTGGACCGTTAATTTCCTTGCGGCGAGTTAGCAGAACCAGACAGTAGTCTAAAGATGGACACCCTCTCCTCCTCTCTCCTCCCTGTGGTCTTTGCTGTATTAAATCTGTCTGCGCTGTAAGTCAAACCGCAAGGGGGGGGGGGGGGGGGTATCAGGTGTTGACAAGTTCCTTTGTCTGCTAACTCTTTTTTATAGCCCTACCTGTGGTCACGTGGGAAACAGGCACGTCAGCGACAAAGGCCACACACCGAGCTCGTGCCCCTGTGTTGTTACTCAATAGGGGTCAACAGACATGGCTGACTGAGCACTTTGATGACAGCCGACAAGTAGATCTCAACAGCTACAGATTGTTTCCAGTCACACTGGCGACTCCACCACGTTCCACAGTGTCACCTGCTTTACCTGCATCAAGCTCAAACAACATCATATGTATTTGGTCGTGTTGGTGTTCCTATATTTCTCCCCTTCACGTCTGAGACCGCCGCTCAATACTGCACACATGCTTGCAGTAAATAAGAAAATACCTGCAGCAAAGTACCAACCAAATAAACAAGCAGACATCAACAATATTATGCGTCAGAGGAGCCGTGCAGGAGAGAAAGGGGGATCCCGAGCTTATGACGGCATCAGCGGCTGCTGCGAGGCGTGATAATCCTCTTGTGCCGCGGAGCAGATCACAGATCAGAGGGAGGATAATCTGGAGGAGATTTATACCCCGGAGGAGCATCAGAATGATATATTGTTTGGGTCTTCAATAACAAAATCCGAGGCCAGGCAGGTGATGTTGTCCACCCACACCTGAATGTGTTACATTTCTTGTCAAATGGGTGCTCAGAGAAAACACCTCAGTGTAGTGTGGGAGGATTTTACACCTTCAGGGCTAAAAGGCCTGTTTAATGCTTCTAAACACAAATTATCTGTTATTTTTCTCCTGAGGAATGGTATTTGACATTCCTGCTTGGACAAGAGCACACTTATAAAAGATAGCTTTGTTTTTTCTGGAGTCTGAAAGTGCAAAATAGAATGTTTAAGTATATATATATTAGTATGAGCTTTAAAAGGCAGAGTCCAACTCTGGGCTGGAGCATCACCACAGCTGCAGCTAACAGCACTGCTTGTTGCAGACTCTGTGCACACAGTCAGAACTCATAGCTCTTATGGTCTGGTGAACTGAGACAGTGGAGAGGATGTTGTGATGCTTCTCAGGTTCATCCTCAGCTGTTAGATCATTGGTTAACTGTTGCCTGTGAGTGAGTGCAGTGGACTGGTATGGCCTGGAGACAGCAGAGAAAAACAGATTTTCCAACACAATGGGCCTGTTTGGAGTCGAGAGCATCCGGGGTGCAGGTTGACAGCGGGTGACCTGACTGGAGTCTTCCTGTCACACACACACTCACACACACACACACAAAATCCCACTTTTGGGAGGGATTGATGATTTAGATTTGTGGATAAAATAGATGAGGGAGTAAAAGTGTAAAATCTAATTTAAGAATCCAACAAAGCTTTTTAGGGTTAATTATATCTCTTCAAAAATACATTAGTTTTGTTGCTGTATAGCCTATACGGATTATAACACAAAGCTGCAGGTCTCCTCACTTACTAAGAGACTGTTTTCTTACAAAATATGGATTTTGCCTATTGTAAAGATGGCTCACACACACACACACACACACACACACACACACACGCATACATCTAATTGGTTATCGTACACTTAAAATTGTATGGGATCAAGCAATGAAAATATCCTGAACAATCTTTTCCGCCCAACTGTGCATACCTCTCTCTCTCTCTCTCTCTCTCTGTCTCTCTCTCTCTCTCTCTCAACTTTTCCACACTGGCAACGTTTCAATGGCAGCCGGTCGCCATGGGACAATTCCATACGATATGCCTGCGTCTTTGATTCACTGATGATGTCACACACTCAGAACACAAACCCACGGCCAAAACAGACAAACAGATTAATAACTCTCACATGTACTATTCTACTTTTCACTCATTGCTCTGATTTACCGCTCAGAGATGAGACATATAATCATCAAAGCCAAATTCAATTATTGCATAATAATAAAAGGTATAATCACAATTTGTTTGAGTATTTGAGTATTTTAATTTATAGGGATTTTATGAATACAAATTTACAAAATGTATTTTTATTTTGTAAATTATTGATTGTGAGAAAAAAAAATACTAAATCTAAATTATTCCCTGTTACAAAATCTGATCAAAAGGAGCTAATGTGCGTCTTTCTAGGTGGTCCGTGAAGTGTAAAGCATTAGTGAGCCCTTCCTCTTTAAAGGAGAAGTGATACGATCAGCAGTCCAGCCAACCTGTCTCTCACCACAGCCAGTAATAAGAGGCCCGCCCATGAAGACCGAGAGGCTGCATTTGATAATAGATCACTTAGGCTGCTGATCATTGCCTGGCTGGCTCACTGCAACACAAGGCATTCACACCCAGATGCTGCACATGGATGTATTAAAGAAGCAGGGTCATCATCATCATCATCATCATCATCATCATCATCATCATCATCATCATCATCTCTGATAAAGTTACTGAATATGCATCTTACTAACATAGTGTCTGCAGCCTTACTGTATAAAGCACATGTGATATGTTGACTTAAGCTCGGGTGTTTGTACATACAGATACAGTAGGATACTGTAGTGGTAAATGCCTTACCACAGCAGAAGTTTGATAAATATAACGTTTTGTTAACGATTCCCTGCAAAGCGCTACCTTCACGTAATGCAGTGACAAAACAAGGTCTTCATGTAGATAAGCACGTCGCATTTTCTATAAATGATGGTTCTTTGTGGAGCCACCACCAAAAAGCCATTGGACCCCTCACTTCTTATACATACTTGTTTAGACATCAGTCTCAGGAGCAGACAGTCCTTTCAGTCCAACTGTCTTTGCCGTACACAATCTGCATGAACTGTTCATAGACTCTGATGGATCCAGCAGAAAGGAAAATGTATCTCCAGGCGTTTGAATGAACATTAACAGTAAGATGGTAGCTTACATACAGCTGTGCATAGACTAACAGAGCGGTGACCTCAGCTCAACATAAGGACTGTCCTGTTGTATTTTGCAAGAAGCATTATACACAGTGTGTTACTGAGTCTCCATTTAAAATCCTCTATCAAACATTAATTGCTCATTATTCTGAATGACTTGCAAATAATTAGAAATCAACTGGTTAACACTAATGAAGACCTAAATGGAGAAAGACCTCTGAGATGAAACACACATTAAAGACTTGGATGGCTCGATTAATACGCCAATTATTAAACCAAGGAAGGGTTGAGAAAATAATTTTCTGCTTCATGTGGTGAATTACACTTCAGACTGTCATCTCTGATTAGTCATATCTGGTAAGTGCCCCACCAGGTTATGCTACATAGGTTGTTTGTAGCCTATTTCAAATTATAAGAAGTAATGAAAAAGACCATCTCACAATTCATGGACCAAAAAAAACGATGTTGGTAGAATACCTGGTTCTTCACAAGGAGCCTAATGGATGTCATGTGAGGACATATGATGATATCGTTTAAGCATCAGAAGTGACCTGCCGCTTTTCAAATCACTGCTTTCTAACTCCGTTATGGGACGCCAGCCAAGTAAAATAAGCTTTTGTCCATCCCTGGAAATGAATGCAAATATGTCCATTCTGTATGAGCAGACCTGTGACTGCAGACTACCACTATATTTAATGTGTCGTTTTCTTTATTCGAAATCATCACTGACCATTTGAATTGACCATTTTAATGATGAATTAGGTGTCAGTTGAGCTAAAATCCATCCACCATACAAATCCAGACCAATGTGAAAGAGAGAGAGAGAGAGAGAGAGAGAGAGAGAGAGAGAGAGAGAGAGAGAGAGAGAGAGAGAGAGAGAGAGAGAGAGAGAGAGAGAGAGAGAGAGAGTGGAAAAGACATATTGACAGAATTAAGGGCACCTCGCTGAAGTCCAGTACGCCCAAAGGTGCTGTGAGAATCAGTCTGCGCGCCAAGCAGGTCCGCGTGTTCCCCAACAGCGCGAGGTCAGACAGGGAGCTAGCTGCGCTCCAGTCCACGCGCAACGAACCGTCGAGCGCCACTGTCAGGAGGAAGAGAGCCACGTGAAGATACCAGCAAGTGCCCAATCGTAAAACCCATAGTAGCTCCACAGCATGGCCTCGCTTCTTAATAAATCAAATGAATGACTTAAGTATTATGACCACAATGCTTCCTCTTCAATGCGTCATTGTTGATAATAGTCGTTTTTTACGACTGGACCAACTATGAGTTTTAGGGATTGGGCTATTCCTTTGTGTTAGTTGCATTCACCATGCCAACCCATGCCTCCACAGGGACCCCAGGGCAGCCACTGACAGGCGATGACCATATCTTAGTAAGTGAATGTCACTAATGTTGCCATATCTCACTGCAATTTCCCTCAAAGAAAAACACAAACACATACTCAAAAGAAAAAGCAAGATCACCTCCACATAAACAGCCTGCCAGTTCCCGGTTTTCTTGTAAAAGGATGAACTGGCTGAAAGATTTCCCGCCCACAAGAAACTTTCAACATAGGTTGAAAGTACTTGTGAAGCACTACATCAAGTATGGAATTTGATAAAAAGAATATTTCAAGAGATGTTGTTTGCAGATTATATATACATTTTGGGCTGCCTAACTTAAAAAAAATGTTTGATGCTTACATCATTCACAGTGTTTTATTCTGCAGCACCCTTCTCTGCTCTCTATTATGCATGTTACGATTTGAAGTGCTGGCCTCAGCCTTCACATTACTCTGTACAGAGTATTTGTAGTGGGATAACATTGGAGGAGTGGAGGCCTTGCTTCCATGCACTTTAAAGCCATGCCATGTCATGCACGTAAGGCTCTGGCAGCAGCCGTAGGCTGTTTGATATTTGATGATGTTGGCTCTGCATTGTCAGAAGATCAGTGCAATTACAAAAGCACATGGAAATGGACATGCATGAGATTGCAGTGTGCAGCTTTGCACACTCTCTTGTTTAGAACACATATCTCTGTTTTGAGCAGGCCATGTCATCAACACACCTGAAGCTGCGGAGCAAGCAGCTCCACCTGAACATGTCAACAATTAACTTGTGTTTCTGCCAGCTCTAAATCAATTCCATTCAATTTTATCTGTATGGCGACAAATCACAACATGCATTATCTCTGGGCACTTTGCACGGTGAGGTTAAGACCTGACTACATTTCAACAGGAAGAAGCCTCTAGCAGACTCACTGGGGCGGCCCTCTGCCTCCACCGGCTGGGTTGAGTGGAGGACAATGAGTGAAACCTTAAACTGCTACAGATGAGAACTTCTAACCATAGCCTCGTGGACGATGATGGACCAAAGGTGCTTACGGACATTTCAGCACCTGGACAGCTCCGGGCGCGCACGTTCATGCGCGTTCATGCTTTCCAAATCAGATTTGCCAAAACAAACTGTTTCCAGCCCTCCACTGCAGGAGAGCGGAAGCTGTCGGTGAAAAGAACAACTCGCTTGATTGGTCGCCAGCGTCCATCTTCAACACCGACACCAACATCCTAGACCAGGCCGTCAGGCAGCCCGCCCTCCTCCCGGGGGTCAAAGTCCCGTTTAACCCAGCTCAAGTTGCCCACCGGCAGAATTCAATATGTGACATTTTAATTGGGTGTGAAGAACTCAGGTGCCCTGAAGTGTTACTGAATCTTTGAATCCGGGGCACCTTGGTCAATGAAGGTATTGTTTCGAGGAGTGAGGGATGCGCGTGTGTTTTGTTGGGCATGAGATTGATGATGAGGATGTGACAGTTATTTGAGCCTGCGGTGCTGCCCGCTGCTTTGTTCTGAACACATATTGTTACAGCGACACGTCAGCGACCAATTGTGAGGAAAATGCTCAGAGGCGATCGCGCACGGGTGCAGCCTCCACCCGGTGGCTGCGCATTGATCGTTTTCCATTTACTGCGACACATGGCAAAGACTGATAAACACTCTGCGCACTTTTTTCTATTAAACTTTTTTTATTTTAGGTCATGGTATGGTTCTACAGCAGTGGGCCCGCAGTCACTGCTGTGGGCAGTGGGTCAAATGAAGGGGACATGAACACTTGTAATGGGATGAACTGATGGAACCACGTATGACCGATCTGACTGTTATGTTCTCTTGGTTATTACAACGTGTGGCCGCTCTCAGGCCCTGTGGTCATTCTCCGTCTGCGCTCCTTCATTTATTTCTTAATTAGGCTAATACACCTTACGTTTTTTTAAGGAGACACAAGTGTCTCCTCCTCCCTCAAAGCGAACGAGGATTGCAGTCATTTTTCTTTTTCTTTATTAATTTATTTCACTCAGGTCTTTCTCTCTCGCGGCGACTCGCAGACACGCACTACGTCTCGCCGTGTAATTCCCGTTGTCGTGGAAACTGCAGATAGAGAGGCCGTGCATCTCTCTCTCTCTCTCTCTCTCTCTCTCTCTCTCTCTCTCTCTCTCTCTCTCTCTCTCTCTCTCTCTTTGTCTCTCTCATGTCTTCTCTCTGAGTGACTTATGAGCAAATCAACACAATTAGGTCAAGACCATGCAGCAGCATCGAGGTGTCACACACACACAGACACACACACACACACACACACACACACACACAAACACACACACACACACATCCATTTACAGGCTGATCAGACGAGAGTCAAACAGGTGGACGCTGTTGAATGACACTCTTGACAAATATGACTTTATGTGTAGGGGGTTATGGTGACCAGGGGCTTGTCCTTACGCCCGCCGAGACAAGGAGACGCGGGGACAAGGCGCACAATCATCAAGTGACTGAAACGACATATTACACAACCAATTAGAGGCGGATAGGGGGTCTCCGTGCACGTACACGACGGGCAAATCACTATGTGGCTGGTCGCATATAACGTTCACATCACATGAAATTAAACTATCAGGCGACCAGGTCTGTTTGTGTTAAATGGATGGAGCGATGGATGGATGGATGGATAGATGTCGGGCAATTTTCATTTATGATGACTTCAGAGGACACCCAGTCAAATCCATATCACGGGCATATATCTGCATGGGGGAGACAAACGTCAGAGGTCGTGGCAGAGCACGCAGCTGGGGGAGACAAACGTCAGAGGTCGTGGCAGAGCACGCAGCCTATGGGCCAGGGCCCACGGCGACATGTAGTCGCCAGCGGAGCGGATTGTAGACACCTACAGCGAAGGTGTAAACAACCGTGAGAGCAAGTGGATGCGGTGGCAACAGGAAGCTTGTTTCTTGGCAACAAGCAACTATACTGCTGCATGTGTGTATGCAGAAGATTTGATGGAGTCCGTCTAAATTTGGACATGCAGTTTACTTTGATGCCAGAGGAGGTTATGAGTATGATTTCTAAGAGAGTTCTTAGAAACAACGAGTTATGCGCGTCGAGATGTTTTTTAATTCGCTCGATCGGATTGGATCAGGAGCAGAGGGATGTCCTACCTTGCAGCTAAACTGGCTCAGCGCGGTCAGAACCATCGTGTCCGGATCAGTCCTCGCCTCACTATCATGTAAAAAGCCGCCTAGCAGCGCATCCTTCAATGGTGTCAAGCGCGCCTCTGTCTTCTCCGTCTCTGGCTGGCGTGCTCAACCAAAAAAGCTCCTTGCAACTCTCGTAGCATCGCGATGTTTAGGCTGCAGACACCAGCCCCTCGGCTCTCTCCCCACCACCCAAGGAGCAAAGCGCACGTCTGCGCACAGACATGCCGTTTAACCTCTTACCGAAGGTTTAAATATCCAGTTTTCTTTAAGACTCGTAAAATAGCTACAGCTTCGTAATATGCGTATGACTCAGCAGCGCTATCATGTGTCTCGGATCACAGCATGCTGTGCACCACACAAGCAGCCAAAATCTTCGCATAGCCTCTGCACCCGCTGCAGCAAAAACAAATGCGAAGAAAAACAAACCGAAGCAGACTTCCTCCAGCGTGCTTTTATGAGAGCAAGTTAAAACAACTCTTACCAACTGGCGCTTTGGAGCTGATACAGCCCATTTTCGCAGATGCATGTATATATCGCCCTTTTAGGAGAGCAAGCAAGCTGCCACATTTATTTCCCTAAATTTCCTTGCGCAAGAGACGCCCAGCGTACCTCACTGATCGAAAGCCTCTGACACTCTCCTCATCTACGGAGGCTCCGCAGGGTTCCGGTGCGAGGCGAAGCGGCGGCGCGCTGCTGAGCTCAGACCGCTGGAGTGACTCCGGGGGCGGAGGGGAGTCCAGCCATCACTTCTGCTCCTTGTCGCCTGAGTCTTTGACTTACTTCAGATCCATTTAAATACACATGCATGCTAAACTGTGAGGTTTTATTTGGACTTCACGCGGCGTCTTGCGCGGGTTTGCGTCTCTATACGTCACCGGTTGCAGGGTCGAGTCCTGTGCTTGAGTTCAGCACCACAGCGGGCGGACAGCTCCCTGACAGGCGGCAGCAGCCTCAGTCTGTCCCCGCCTCACGGCTGCAGGAGCCGGGGTTCCCCTCTCGGTCACTGCCGGTCAAGTCCACAGCACTTCTAACCAGCACGGACCCTCCGGCTATTCGTGCGCTCTGCGTGTGCACCGGTCGTATTCTGTTCAGACAGTGAACCTCTGGAGGGTTATACATTGATTCACATGGACAAAATCCCACGCGTAACTGGCTTATATATATTCAACCCGAAGGAGTTTCCGCCTCCGTGTTCCGTTTTTCCCCCTCAAGGTAGAAGCGGAATGAGCCGTGATTGGATGCTGCCACTTTACATGTCTGCTGACCTGCGCGAGAGGGGCGGAGTTGAGGCAAAGGAACAAGTTCTCTACTACAGGATTGCTTTTCCCTTTATCAATCAACTCACATAATGATTAATGAGCAACAAACTGCATATCTCAACAGGTCTGAAAGCCTGGCACTGGGCAAAGATGAAGAGCAACATTTGTGCAGTAGGATTCAATGTTTTCCCTTTCGAGAACAATGTGACATTTCACTAAAGCAAAGGTCGCGTTGGACATATGCCCCCCGGCTTTAGTCAGTATACATGCAGAGGTTGTGCAGTGATGCAATAATGAAACCATCCGGTATTGGCAGCTTAAGCGCCTGTGATGAAAGTGACATGTATCACATAATAGTCTGACACGTGTCATGGCTTCAGAATTCCACCATGCTGCTCCCATGCCATGCAGTGGCCTCGCTGCAGGCTCGATACAACCACACAGTCGACGCACACACATACAGGCAACGGTGTCAAAAATAAGCTTGTTCAGTATTCTCAGCTCACGCATGGTCAATTGGAGTAACCTTTAATTTCAAGAGGGCGTGATTAAAATAGAGGAAGGGTCTATGGTGAGGCCTAGTGCGGTCTTTTTGTAAGCGACCCACGCTCGTCTCCAGGCCGTTCGACGCTGAGGCATCTTCATCCCCCTCTGTCTCTCTTAACGCCCACCCGGACTCTAAACATAGCAGAGCTGCTGTGACCCACGCGGACGCCCCTCCACTGCGCATCTGTTCTCAGAGAACACATGCTCCCCTCACAGGGAGAGCTGATGCACACTGTGGGTTTGGTAACATTTAAAGACACTATCCACATTCCTCATAATTATACTGATCTCATTCCATATGATTGAATCTGATCCTTAGCGCACAGAGTTGTGTAAACAGTGGCACTACTTAATGAGGGGAAATATTATTAGCACATTACTCCAGGTGCAGTGTTCCACCTGAGCGTCTCGAAGACAATTTAGTGCCAGTTACTTGAAAAGACATATTCTAACTCATAGTTTCACCAGATTTCCTGCAGAAGTTGTGCATGATGGGATTTTGAAGGAGAAAAACTCTCGAATCCCTTTTTTTGTGAATTCATGACAGACCGACATGTTTTATCCATCACTGATCTGTTCGATCGGTATAGTCGAACATTTGCGACAACGGTCTTGAGAGATCACAACGGAGAATTTAGATCGATGCGCGTGATACAGACAACAAGAAACTAGAGAGTGAAACTGAAAAGCGACTGTTTGCACGGATGATTCCCCCTTTCTAGGACCGAGTCGTTCAATGAGATAATGAGAACATTCAGCAGTCAACGATAAGCAACTGTTGCTTCGAGAAACACCAGATGCTGATAACATATCAACATGGTCCGGATGTCACTTTGCTCATCTCATGTTCAACACGTGGGAGGACCGAGATTTTATTTTTGATCAGGTATAACATCCTCTCATGATCTGTGATTTCACACTCTGAAATACAGATGACTGACTCTCTTGCGCTCCCTCTTCCTCTCTCCTGCAGTGCGGAACTCAACCCTCCTTTCATAAGACGTCGAAGTTGCGGCAAAGCCGAATCTTACTTGGCCCTATCGGTCCTCTCCGTGCCACATGGAACCTTTACTGGGGCTCCAGCGCCACCCAAAGGACGACTCTGGCGCAGGCACGAAGGCGAGGGAGCAAGGGGAGTGTGGAAAGCCTGTTGCGCAGCTCGGTACACTGTGTGCGTGTGACGTGTGTGCGCGTGTGCTCTTGTGCGTGTGTGCGTGTATGTGTGTGTCTGTGTGTGACTGCAGAGCTGAGGCTCTTCTGGGAGAACAGGAGAGGATGAAGTTATTACTACCTGAGCTCAACATAAGACCTTGCCTCTGCATCTGTGTGACAAAGATAGTGTAAAAGAAAATGGAGATCCAATTCTTGTGATTGTAGAACAATAACAGCAATTTATCTGTATCTGCTTGGTAATCTACTTGGTTTCATTCTCGTCATTTTTTTGTAATGTTAGATAAAGTGACAGCAGAAAAAGTTACAGGATAACCATCCTATCGATCTATCTATCTATCTATCTATCTATCTATCTATCGATCGATCTATCTATCTATCTATCTATCTATCTATCTATCTATCTATCTTTCTATATTTCTATCTTTCTAACTCTCCTTGTTTAATTGAGCCTTCACAGCTGACCATAAATCCCAGATCCAATCAGCTAAATAACCCCTGCTCTCAAGCATCAACCAAAATATTGCATGTGGCTGCAAAGTGAAATACTGGTGAAAAAAACATTTCAAGAGTGGACTCAAGCTGAGTGATGTTGCTATAGCCTCTGCTTCACGGAGCCAAGAACAACTTAGAGCATCAGGTCAGTGAAGCAAGTTATGTGAGTGAAGCCAGCAGTGAAACATTCCTCCAACTTAACAGACCTTGATAGAGATCCAGGCTCTCTGTGCTGAGGCTTCCGATAAGAAGGAGGTTTTGATTGAGTCCCTGCTGATTCAGCTTCTTGGGTTCCTAGAAAGAAGATGAGGACAAACAGCAGCGTAGAGCGGCTTGGCCGAGCAGAGGAGCAGCAGAGTGCTTTGACCAGAGATCAGGACCAGCTGGAGAGCCACCGTCTCCAGGGGCAAGGGGAGACGTCCTGTCCCCTCAGGGCTTCGGGACGAGGGCCAGCTGCAGGCTCTGTTGTGGGGCGGAAGCAGGAGAGCTATGATGGACAGGACAACTCATCTGGAGCAGGAGACGCAGGACAAACACGCCAGGGGAGCACTGACAGGTAAAAAGACTCTTGGTTCCAACCGAATGAAGGAAAACAACAAGCAGGAGGATGAGGCCTTTCAACATATCCCTGGTCATTATAGACATGTTTAACGTGTTTTTTGTTTTTGTTTTTTTTTTTTGCTTGCCCCGCTGCTGTTTGGTCTCTGTTGCTGCTGGTTGGATCAGCAGCTTCACCGCCCAGCATCCACCAGTAGGCTCCGCCAGGGGGTTTAAGGAGATTTGCTCATCACTCACCATCATATTAATGGAATCATATCATGGGAAGTGATGAGGTCAGATCCGAGACATCAAACACTTACAATGTTATGCTGTAATAAACAGTTCAAATGTGAGTCGTCTGACTGAACTGACACTCATCAAGAAAATAAACAATGCATCTCCCAAAATGTTAATTTATTCCTTTACTATATAGAAACAAAAACAACAAGAGATACTTTAGTTGGTTTAGTTGAGTTTTTGTCACATGATGTGAGGTGATAGGGTACAGTCTATGCATCATGTCAGTTTTATACTTAGGTCATATAATCTACTGAAGGTGACCATGATATGTGTTTAACCTAATATTAGCAGTTCCTTTTTACATTGTGGTCAGGATGCTTGTTTCAGTTGATTTAACTGTGATAATAAAATTAATATTTTGGTGAATCTGTTACTACGAAAATAGAAATGTGTAGAGAAAAGAGTCACTGTCCCTGACCACCACCTGCTCTCTACCAATACAAGTAACATCAACACCAGACAAAGGAGACAACCCATCCTCCTGCATCTCAAGCTTTGAGCATCGCTCCACCAGACGATGTATAAATGGGTCTTGACAGGCTGTGGGTAGAGGATGAGCGCAGACCTCTCATCTGAAATGAGCCAGAGCCCAAGGAGAGTCCAAATCAGTTTCATGAACTCCAAACCCCAGCAGATGACCAAAATAATTACCACAATCTGTCGGCTGAAAATACAAAGAGGTGATCTTTACTAATGGATAGTTCAAGTCATCAAACCCAGTCACATGGAACATCTGTTAACACTGCAGAGACTGGACCATAAACTTATAACACAAGTTTGAATCCAGTTGTATGCTTTATATATATATTTTTAATTTTATTTCAAATGACTGCATGTAGGACCTTTATGTTTGAAATCATAAGTTCATGTTTGCAATCCAAAATATAAACATGACATCATCCAGGAGCTTTGGAAGTTTTATATATATAAGCTTTCAGTATTGGCTCGACATGCCCCGAGCTAGAGATGGGCAGACGCTACTCTCATGTGTTTACACTAAATATAAATATGGAGCCACAGGGGATTAGCTCAGATCTCAAAGAGTGGAACCAGAAAAAAACCTGTCCGGCTCTCTCAAGAATATCCTATGCTTTTTGATTTGTACACAAACAGAGGTAGTGGGTACATGGGGAAATTAACATGCTGGTAATTATTCTAGGCAACATCCTTCATCATGAGATAGGAGCAGCACAAACTCCTTGTCCTTTATCCGTATTAACACTCGTCATCGCATCTTACTCTCAGCAAGAAATCGTGTCTGTGTGTATCCCAAAATGCAGAATTCCTACTTCACATTTGCTTGGCGATAAGAATGCAGCTAAATGTGGATCCTGCAACATTCATGTTTCATCATGAGACTCAAAAAACTCAAGAAAACTATGGATCAACATATTTTTACAAAATTGAAAGAAAAATGTGCCATTTGGATTGCTTCATATTAGTATACAGAAAGGGACAAACAGACCCTCTATTCAAGCAGAGATTTATTGGTGCAACACAAGGATTCAAAAACGATGAAAGTGGAAACAAGACAAATTCCCATTCAATAAGTTATTATTCATACAGTCTTCTCCAATTGATGAAGATGGATGTCTGTGTCTAATTATAATGATTTTTTTCAACCTTTAAAAAACTCTGGCTGAATTCCCCACAGTAGCAAACACACGTCCTGTGTCTTTGAGCCAAGTGTCTGATTCCCTGACTGCTCCCTAAAGGCCCTGACCTCTGACCCCTGTATCATTGCCAGTGGAGTGAGATCAATGAGATTCACCAAGAAAGGGATCTTACATCAGCACTGCATGAGCCAGCAGCGTACTGAGGAGGACACTGAGCAGAGCCGCTGAATCATGAGCCTTGTTCCTGATGTTATCATTGGTGGTGGTCGGTCCCTGGCAGTGCCTCAGGTCAGCGCCCACACAGGCAGCGTAGCCCATGGCGTGAGCGATGTAGTTCTGCTCATGGACGCCCTGGAAGAGGTGGGCCATGGGTCCACGGGCGAGCACCGCCACATCCTCTCCACTATGGGTGGCCGACTCTGTGGGCACCGCGGACAGCTGCACGTAGTCCTTGGTTTCTGGAAGACGCAGAAAATCACATCACACTCTTTTTTCTGTGTTTCTCCAGGAATACAACAATAACAATAAGTGTTTTTATATCACATCCAGACTTTACCACATAATTCAACAGACTTTAGAGCTGCTATGATCCATATTTTTGATCAACAATGCATCAAAACACAAAATCACATACAAATCATAATGTTGCTCTGTGTTTGCTCAATATGGTAATAATCAGATTTGGCTTTGATTAGCCATAATCAGATGATATGGCAATGTTTTAATTAGAGCTTGTTGTGCTGCTCCCAGGTGGCAAAAAATAGGTAATTCGCTTGAACAAAAGTATGACCCAGTATTAGTTGCTAATGCTAATAAAACAAGATCAAATTGTGCAATCAAATTAAGGATCAAGAGGAACAGTCTGTATTTACAGTTTTCAGGTCTTACTTTAGCCATTTACAGACATGAATGTCCAGACAATAGGACCCAGACATTATCCAGAGTCTGCCTTTCACATATGGACAACACAGCAGGAGATTTTTTTGGTCTGGCAGCCTAATAACAAAAGGAAAACCTCCGATGGATGGCATTTGGGTTCATCACTACCAGTGTTGGCCCTTAATGTCAAAAGCTCTCGATTCTTGTCTGTCAGCGCCTCCACATGCATGGCTCCTCCTTTTTATCTTCAGATGTTTGCATTTTTTTTGTTATGATCAGTTTTGTATCTGTCATGTGTTAGAAACAACACGCTGACTCGCTGTGAATCCTCCAGAGATTCTACTGCTGTATTATCACATGGGCTCATATGGGCATTGTGCATAGTTTTTACTCTGGGGCGGACAGGAGAAACTCCACAGAAAGTTCTTACATACAGCAACTCCAGATTATGTCAGAATAATATTTGGAGGGAGGCTTAAAGCAGCTATGTATATATATACATATATATTTATGATGAACCTTAACTGAACTGTCATTTTTCTTTTGCAGTTTATAAAAATATTCATGAAAATGAAATAACAAGAATGTCTGCGAAAGATAAAGTGGAGGTAGTACTGAGTAAAATGTCGACATTGTTATGGTTCTAAAAACAGAATTGTGACTTAGGGACTGTTGAAAGAATTCTGTAACAGGTCGGAGGGTTTGAATAACGAAATTCTGTGATATTCTTGTGAGAAAAATGAGGAAACAATGAGTGAATCTTACTGGTGTTGACATTGCGAATATCAGGACGCGTGCCATTGGTGATTTTGTGTCCAGGTCCGTTGCCGTACATCAGTGTGGTATAAGGCAGCATGTCTCTAGCCCACAGTGGGGATTTACCTGGAGAATGAACAAAGCCAATCACACCTTATCTTTGAGTTATCACTTCCCTTTTACTGTTGTTTCTCTTTGCTTCTATTTGCTAAACACACACACACACACACACACACACACACACACACACACACAAACACACACACACACACACACACACAGACACACAGACACACAAACACACACACACACACAGACACACACACACACGTAGGGCAGGCCTCTGGATCCCCAGGGGGCTGCAGGAGGTCTAGTGCTTGTTGAGTATCTCAGTGTTTCTCCCCAGATGAGCCATTAGCCTCACGAGTCTCCCCGCTGATGAAGAGCTCAGGGTTTCACAAGCACATTAATCACTGCTGCACCGCTGGGAGGAGGAGGAAGAGGAGGATGAGGAGGATGAAGAAGAGGAGGATGAAGAAGAGGAGGAGGAGAGTAAAATAAGTACAGAAAAGAGAGAGCAGAAAAGTGGATACTGTTGAAGGTAACACAAATACATTATCAATATGGCGTCTGAAGGCAGATACTGATCTACTGTATTTTGGATGAGTGGGTGAACCTTTAATATGATCATTTTCATACCGAGACATTTTCGGAAAACTACTTCGTACAAGTTTGCCGGGTAAAAGTCAGTATTTGACTTACACCTTTATTAAAACCCATGTGCTTTACCAAATGCTCTTTATGTGTGCATTTCTAATAAATTAGTTCCTTATAGAGTGCTGCCCCAGAAATCTGCAGAATTTAATCATACGTACCGCCCTCACTTACTCATTCAAAGAACCTGATGAACCGTGAAAGTGGCTGGATAGAAATGTTCCTACAAAACCCATTTGTTGTAGAGATTTGTAATCTTTACCATCATATGGCCAAATTAACTGTGCCTAAAGAGGTTGTCCAAACAGAGAAGGAGGTAGAAGGAGGAGGGGCGGGGGGAAAGCGAGGTACTGAAATAGAGAGAGGTGAGGAAAAGAAAGGCTGCTGGCTGTATTTGTTAACAGCGGCTGTAATTGCAGGGGAGAGAAAAGCAGAGGAAATGTCAAGCTGCTTGTGGAACAGACACACTGAAGCTGGGAGGAAGCTGCCAATGCATGCACACAAAAACACACAAAGTCACACCCACACATACACAAAATATCCCCTTGGGTATGGAGGAAAGAAAGAGGAATAAATGGAGATTTTATGCTATGTGGGGAAAGATTGGAAAAAAAACTAAAGTGGGACTAAAGTCAGTTTATATTACCCAGAATGCTTTGTCCTCGAAACGGGTATCCATTGAAGGTAACTGGGTGGGAGTGATCCGCCATCACTAAGGTGAGTGTTTCGTGCTCTTTGGTGAGTTCGAGGCCCTTGGCAATAGCGTAGTCAAAGGCCACCGTCTCATGGAGGGCCATGTACGCCTGACCAGCGTGGTGAGCCTGGTCGATGCGCCCACCTGACCACAGAGGGGGAAAGGGTTAAAGACCATGACAGGGGAAGTTATGGCTTATTGTACTGTTTGGTACTTTATGTGACAGAGAGGACTATTGTATGACCAAACCCCTTAAAAGATAAAAAATATATAGTTTTTAAAAATATAACTGTGAGTTTAATCAAACCAGATACAACTGATACATTTTTCTAATTTCTCCCGATTTATTCATAAAGATATCTTTCTCTCCTGGTGTCTGATGATCAGTTATTTAGAAATAAAAAATACATAAAGAAATTCATGTGATCAGCGTGTCACTCAAAAATCATTCTGTAAACACACTTTAATGAACCTGTAGAGCTGGGACCTGAGACTTTGATCAGACTGAATTCACAAAGATAGTGGTTATACACTTGACTGGGAATTAGCTACAGAGAAATTGAGTTTTTGACACTTGAAGACTTGGGCTGAGGTTTTAAGGAAAAACACCCCAGTCGGATTTTGAAATTGACAAGCAGGCCTTTTATCATTACACACCATGAAGACAAATTTAGTTATTTAAAAAAAATAAAAATATGCAAAAAGAAAACTCATCAGCAGCTTGCATTTTTTACAGTATTTAAACATGACTAGAAATTTGCTTCTGAAGACCTGTGTCATCACAGATTTGGAATGTTAAGAATACCCTTGGAACTGGTTTGACCTGTTGACTGACAGGTCAAACCAGTCCTGTTTGAAAGCCTTAACTTCCACTTGTCACAAATGACCAGGGACTGTAATCTGACTTGTGACTACAGAGTTGGCCCTGAACTCATGATACAATTAAAAGGCTTCCAAAATAAAACCTCCTGTTGCCTTGATTAATAATAAGTTATAAGTTTAAGTTAAGTTTAAAACTGGTGCATAACCTATACATCCAAAGCAGGGCCTTTCGAGAGTTATTTAAAAATGCATTTCCTTCACATTGTTAGAGTTGAGTAAGCAGCCTATTTCATATTGAAGTGACTTTAAAAGATATCTCTTGGAATAGACATACATTTTGAAAGGGGTCACACAAGTTGTACTGGTTCACATGAGCTTTTCTCACTTTAGCAGATTCCTCCAGCACCTGTCCTCTCCCTCCATTTCACTGGAGGGTGAACGAAGCTGTGGTTAATAACTTGTGTTCTCAGTGAGCCGTCAGTGATTGGGTGCACCATATGCCTGCTTCTATTTATACTCTGGCCTGTTATTTTAAAGTCATTGTCAAGACACTGTCGCATTACAGAGTCCCCAGGCATCTGCCTTATACCGAAGGGGAGATACACAAGGTGGCCGTGTGGAACTACACACGTCAGCCAACCACAGTCCACTAAAACACACACACACACACACACACACACACACACACACGCACTGCGGCAAACCCATTGATCTGCATGCAGAATCAACGTCAAGTCAGTGGCCCTACTCTAGGTAACTTGACGTATTCTGGAGGTTGTTGCTGTGCAGCAGAAACCATGAGGATTGTCTCAAACGACCCCAGTAGAGACATAAAGACACTTTTTTATAAGACACTACTTGGTGTTTTGACAAAGCCATCACAGTTTATCATGTATATAGCTTTTAGCCGAACCCTAATCTACCAGGGGGGTTTATTATCCAATGTTTATTTGATAGATTTATTGATGGTTGAGTGTGGAAGGTGGTTGAAGCTCTGATCCTCACCCTCCACTAGCAGGAAGAAGCCTTTCGGGTTTTTCTGGAGGATGCGGATTGCCTTTTCTGTGGTCTCAACAATGGACGGGTCCATGCTTGGGTCTCTCTCCACCTCGAAGCGCAGGTCCCCGGGTTCAAACAGAGCTGAGGGGGGAGAGAAAGATCTTAAAAAGAGAAACCAAAAATACGGTATATCCACTTTATCAGCCCACAGTGGATGTGCTGCAGAGAGGAGAGTCCCATCCTCCCACCATATCATTATTTTCAGCACACACTCAGTCCAAAAACTGGAGGATGATGATTAAAGCTGCAGTACTTCTCCCCCGCACCATCACACAACACAATGAGGTCACTGAGCTCCCTGAAAGGATAGATCCAACACTTCCTGCAAAGAAACAGTTGACGCAGTCGGCAAGCAGCTGTATGTAAATGTTGGAGTATTTAGCTGCTATAGAACCAGATGTGAACATTGGACATACAGATTTGTAAGAAGGACACAGACATCAACATTGACATTAACAGCATGCTCATGCTCAGGCCATTTGTTACAACATCTGCTGGACGTGGAAATAAATATATTTTCCCTTACAAATCTGCCATGATAAAAGTGTTTGAGCTAATGTTAAAGTTGAAAAGCTAAATCAATCAAATAAACAAGCAAAATGATCCACTGCAACTCAATAGGGAGCAGTAAATCAAGTTTCCCTTTCTTGTTTTTCATGTATTTCATGTATTTCATAAAATCATATTCAAATGGTGTGGAGCAAAAAAGAACAGACGGGAACAAATCAATGGCACATGGCTGAACAAAGGAAGGACATTCTTTAAAAAAAAGCTTCCAGTGTACAAATAACTTCTGGCTTGTCCCAAAGTAATAAAATGATTCATTTAAAATGTACTGCATTCGATTGTTGGATTGTTTGCGGAAAAAAGTGTTGATGGACAGTTACATTTTTTCATCCATGGTGTAATTTTTGTGAATGAATTTGTGTGAATGTTGTTGCTCCTTGAAAACATTATGTAAGTCAGGTACAGTTTGAGGGAAAATGTGAGTTGTGTATTCAAGACTGTGAGGAAACCAAGGACAGTCAATACCTTTCTGTTGTAAAGACAAAAATATGAGAAAACTCACCCATGAGATAGTCTGTGGTTTCAGGGTCGACGGCATCAAAGTCTGTTCTATTCCACACATAGTGGGCTGCCTGCATGAAACACACAGGATATACACACTTTCACACTGAGTGGGAGGAAGACACACAGGTTTTCTTTGCTGCTCAAGTAACAGTCTGCTATGCATTCATCCAACTTGTTCTCAACTGACTGCTTTTGTGAATGTAAATTAATGTTTAAGCTTTTTAAAATCCACAAGGTATCACTGTCAATTTAATTGAAGAGCATTACACTTTTTACCAGGTGGTGGTCTCACAGATATTTTATTGTATTTCAGATGATAGATGTGGAAATTGTGCTTATTAAGGATGGTAACATATAGAATAGGTTATTTACGTATTTCTGCCACTGTACAGATTGCTGCAATGTACTTGCTTTTCTAGGATTCTTTAAACGTATCATCAGTCTGCTCGTTCTCAGTGCTCTTGGGTCTCTGGTGCCCTCAGCAGCAAGTCTGCACATCGACTCCCAGCCAGACACATCATTTACTGCATTGCCAAACTCTCTCAAAACATAGATTTTAAAACCAGTACATCTGTCCCTGGGCTACACACAGCCTGCTCACCATGCTAACTCGCTGCTAGCCGACTTGCCGGCCCCTTGAGAGGGTCTGTAGTGAGAGAATCCTTAAACTAAGTTTTAACGACCGTGACACACTGAGAACCATTTCAGATTCCGCTTACAAAGAAATGTCCCTTGAATGTCATGTGATTTTACACCTTGCTACCTTCCATTATATTATTTTATAATTTTGGGACTTGTCTGAGACTTCTCCTCGAAGCTGATGCTATAACTTTGTCTGGATAAACAGAGCTACCTTCCCAGTTTTCATGCTCTTCCACTCATTGATGAGGTTGCGTCCATCTTTCCTCTTCCCCCTGGAGGTGAAAGCGTTGGGATACTCTGGGTCCTTGGTGCCCCTGGGGGTCATGTACTTTCTGCCGCCACCAATGATCACCTGGTAACACAATCACAGACACAAACACACATATTTACTTGTTCACTTTAACACGCCTCACACAGAGAATTTCCATCAGAAGGATGTGAGGGCAGAGCTTCTTACATCGATGTCTGTGTTATTGAGGAGCTGAGCGGCGATGTCTGTGCAGCCGTCCCTCTTGGCGGCCTCGGGCATGTCAGCGTCGCTGTACCACTTCCTGCTGGCGCTGTGGGCATAGCTGGTGGCTGGGGTGGCATGTTGCACACGTGTGGTTGTGACGATGCCAACAGACTTGCCTACAAGACACATTTATTTCATGTTTAATGTGCAGCAGCTTTTAATGGCTCTGAGTGTGCAAAACATGCCCTTTTTGATGTACCAGTCATATAATCATCTGGGTAAATGTTCAGAATACATAATTTAGGATTAAGAGGCATCTCTTTACCAAGAATCTGACTGATTAGATGAGACGTCATTTTCCCAAAACTGATTATCAGTAGACCTGCCCTGATACAGTGTACACCTCTGGTGATTACATTTAATACATTTGTGGTGGAATTATCACATTTCAAAAATATTGTGTGTAGCTCCTTTAGTTTAGTACAGTGTCTGAATTGGGGGTTTGGCAACGGTACAAAACTGGGTGGAAATTACAATTGTTAGAATGGCTGATTTATAACAGATATTGATAAAAGCAATTTAGTATTAATGTCAAGGTCGAACAAGAATAAACAGTTTAGATAAATGAAAGTGTTTAATGACTTTATGATTTGGATCATTAAACCTGGTTTGACAATATTAAACCTTAAGGTTGTTATTCACAATACAGACAGGGCCACTTTCAAAGTCTAACAGCCTGTGTGAAACAGCCTCCTTCATTTCTAAATCAGGTCATTTAAACCACATTATTTCAAATTAATACACAGGCTGTGACCAATTCTCCTCCAGACATTAAAGGTTTACTGTTTTTATTCTGTGTGTTTTGTCTTAAGGCAGCAATTCCCTGTATCCAATACAATGTTTCTCCCAAGGGAGACAAACAGAGTAACCTTGAACCTTGAACATCATAGAAATAGCGCTCAGTGGGAAACCAGCATTTACAGTAAACTGGTTCCTCTCATTTCGCCTGTATGAGAACATGACAGAATTATCATAATAATGAATAATGCACAGAGCAGCTGGATGAAAGATGAGAGATCATTACTCAGAGCGATGCATCTTTTAGATGTATTAATGTATATATCCAAAATCTGTAGACCTGATAAACTAAGGTTTGATATAAGTCACTTTCATTGCTGAACATTTGGCAGGTTGTTAATCCAGACACTGGCTCTGAATAGAAAAATCATCCACTTTGTTCCTCAAATCAGCCAGTCAGTCAGTCAGTCAGTCAGTCAGTCAGTCAGTCAGTCAGTCAGTCAGTCTGTCTGTCTGTCTGTCGATTAATCAGTCAGTCTGTCTCTCAGTTAATGAGTCAGTCAGTCTGTCAGTCTGTAAGTCAGTCACTGACAGTGATCCTTGGCACAGGCTGCTCAGATAACCTATGATGACTGTGAAGAGTTTGTTATGATACATTTCATAATGTTGTCATCTACATCTCTTTATTTATTTGTCAGATCTCAGGATACTCACTAATCAGCTACACTCTTTACCCCAGAAACTCCCAAAACTGTGCTGTGGACTCAACCACTTCACCCACTATCCCTTTAACTCTAATCTTCTAACAGCCAGTTGGGAAAGTGAGGACTGGACAAATGTTCCCATCTCAGTTCTATGATTGATGGTCCTCACAAATATATAAATACACACACACACACACACACACACAGCTGGTATCAATCTCTGGAGCTGAGCTAGGGTCAGGGCCATGGCATTGTGCGTATGTGTGTGTATTATGAGATATCCAGGACCGTTGATAATAGAGGAACACGATAAGAGTGTGCTTTCTGTGCACGATGTTATCCTGCAGTGTGCGAGCGGCTGCAGACTGCTGTCACTCCTGTAACAGCACTGTGACGAGGGACTGCAGCACACAGCAGAGCACTCAGCTGTAGCATTAGGTTTTGTTTTGGGATTTTCTTTGTCAGGAGCCAAAAGTAAAATGTGATACAGTTGGACCTGGTCCTCAAGACTCAGGAAAATCTGTTTGTTATAGCTGTTACTATTCATGAAATAAAGATTAGTAACAGCTTGATGTAAATGTCACATAGATCTTTAATTGAAAATGTGTCTTTGGTTTCAAAAGGTATTGTCTTTAATAGTATCCCTGACAAACTCTACAAGAAACAAAGGTTATCAATATTATAGGATTATCATTGTGACTCAAACGTCACTATTTCAAATCAGAGGCGTGGGAATGCTCTCCACTGTCTTGCTCTTTTGACTCTAGAACACTTTAAACACTCTTTAATATTGTCCGGTGTTATCCTTACCTGCATCTTTGGCCCACTTGAGAATGGACGTGACCTCGTTGCCCTTCTGAGTCCTGCAGGCTCCGTTGCGAGCTGCTGCGTTCACTCCTAAGGTGTTCAGGTTGGTTTTCACTCCACACAGATACGCTGTGGCTGTGGCTGCACTGTCTGGAATCTGGAAGTCCACACTATAGGTCTGCACACACACAAAAACACACACGCACACAAGTATGAGTTGAGTTCTGTACAAAATACACTTAAACATTAATGTCAGTGTGGGAAGTAGCTCCTCCTCCAAACAATCATAGGAGAAAAGAATAAAGAGAGAATATAATAAGAAATTAAAACTTTTTGAGCATGTTAAAGCCCTCAAAAAGCCAATTCTAGTAAGCGAGAGTAAAATAATAATAATAATAATAATAATAATCATTTCAATTTCAATAGGGCCTCCCACCGATTTCGGTGCTCGGGCCCTAATTAGAAAATGAGGCATAAAGTACTGTGATCTATCAAGTTAATGGAACAATAATAATAATTAATCTTTTAACTATCTGGTTACATTTTAACATTAATTGTATTTCAATACACAGCTCTTTATGTAAACATGGGACACATTCAGTTCATGGTGTGAGGGGAGCAGGTTTAAGCTTAACACTGTGACTTGACCATATGACATGTCTGTGAATGCACCCATGGGAGACTTCTGCAAACATGCAGTAGGTTAATGTCTTTGATAATATTAATGAATGGATGTGAAAGCAATTGTAATGTACAGTACAGTACATTGTGTACAAGTACCTGGTCCTGTGTCCATTCATTCTTCGAAGGTTTGTGTGTGTGAGTGTGTGTGTGTGTGTGTGTGTGTGTGTGTGTGTGTGTGTGTGTGTATGTGTGTGTGTGTGTGTGTGTGTGTATGTGTGTACTTTAGCCAATCCCACGCTGGGGAAGGTGTCCATGGTCATCACAGTCTCCTCTCCTGTCTGGTTCTGCAGCTGTCCCTTGAGGATACGAGCCGCTGTGTAAGTTGTGATTCCCATCCCTGAGGCACAGACATAAATTAACAAGGGAAAGGAAGCAGTGGGGACAGATGGCAAAATTAGGGTCAGGCAATTCCTGATTCTGATTGTCTTACCTCCTCCGCCAAGCCAGGCTGTCTGGTGTTAATATTGTGAGGATGACTGTGTTGTGTAACTTACCATCTCCGAGGAAGAGCAGGATGTTTCTAGCAATGTTGGTGTTGAGCTTCCTGTCCAAAGCTGACTGCAACGTCTTCCGTGCCTTTGACCTCCAGAACTCTGGATTCTCCTCTTCAACTATAGGCACATACACAAATCCAACTGATGTGAGTCAAAAAATAGAAAAGGTATTGGTTGTATCGCTATGAATTGTCTTCATATGTTGTTATTTTAAATATTAAAAAGTCTAACCCTAATTTCGAGGGGGATTTGCCTGAGCAACTTGAATGGCATATATATCAGTTCCTTAAGTGTGCCTGGTTTTTCTCATCAAGATCCATGAATTATTCCTTGTTAAAAATGTTGAAAAATACCCTATCTCGTATTTTAAAGAAACAGAGAATAAATTCCCAGACCCAACCTTCAACCAAGCTTCTTGGTTATCTGTCGTGTCTTTCTTGTGTAACCCTGCAAACTAACATACCAACAAACCAACAAACAAATGGCCAGGGGTGAATACATAACAGTTTTAAGGCTGGTGGTTTGATCCCCATCTCTCCTATTCTGTGTGCTAAAGTGTCCTTGGGCAAGATACTGACCCCAAAATTGCTCGGCTGTACTGCATGATAGAGAAAGTGCTGAATGTGGATGCTATGTATGAAGGTGTGTGTGAATGGGTTAATGGAAAAACTGTACTGTGAAGCGCTTTGAGTGGTCGTCAAGACTAGAAAAGTTCCATTTTAAAACAAACCATTTATCATTTTCAGAATCACATGAGGTATCTCACCACATATGAAACATTTGGCTTCTAAGAAACTTAAAGGTCCAGTGTTTAAGATTTATGTGGAAGATCTATTGGCAGAAAATAAATATAAAACAATCCTAGTGATGTTTTTTCACTAGGATTTTATGAATTACTGTGTTCTTTAACCCAGAATGAGCCCTTTATTGATAAGTACTTTGTATTTACTTCAGAAGTGGGTCCTCTCTACGGAGGCTGCCACGTTTTTTTACAGTAGCCAAAACTGGACAAACTTAACACCTTTTGAGTTTTGATGACAACTGAAGGCAACCACAGGTTCTCTATCAGTAGAGGATGAGATGAGGGGTATTCAGCTGCTAAATGCAACTTCACCACTAGATTTCACAAAATTCTACACACTGAACCTTTAAAGCAAGAACGTGACTAATTCCGAGAATCAAAGAGATGTTCTATATATGACATGGACATCATTGTGAGTAGGACTAGTAACCTTGAAGAGCGCCCTTTGCTCAGCCCTAAGGGGACCAGAATGTATTTATAACCATATTTGTTTAGCACCTGTCGTATACACATGCTTCCTTATATGCTACAGTGTAGTTGTATATTTTAATGCATTGCTCTACTAACAAGCAGTAAGTGCAGACAGCAGCCAGTTACACAACTATTTGAGCACTGAGTCTGCTTAAAAGTTGTGAAACCCCTCAAAAAACAGTGGGTAGGCAAGTGAAGAAAAAGTGATTAAAGTGTTCAAAGGATGTAAAGAAAGGTGGAAGCTGAGGTTCAATGTGAAGAGTGGGAGACAAAGAAATGAGGGCGAAAGACAAAGCACAAAGAGATGGAAAGATCATGTTTTAAAACATATCACAGAAGAATAGAAAAGAAGGTGAGCAACATACATCAATATCAATGTTATCAGGCCAATGTGAAACCCAAATGTGCTAGATTGTGTGAAAGCAAGAGAAACAAGTACAGGAAGATGAAATGAGATTGAATTAGTTGTTGATATTGAAGTGTTGAGGTGTTAGCCCTGGAAGTGCAATAATGACAACATCGGGTGTGAAGAAGTAAAGTTGACCAAGCGTTTCAGAGGCGGGCATCAGAGGTTTACAGTCCAGTGTAGTCACTTGACGAGTAATGAGAAAATGTGGCGGAAATGGATGCTGCTGTGTAACCACTGAAATCAGTTGAAATGTCCTGTGCAAAATACAAGATGAAAGCAGTTAAACTGTTTGTTGACGTGCAAGTTGAAGCCTGAAGAGGTGGCTCACTGACTACAGATGAAATGTAAGATCTGAAAGTTGTGAATTATCAGTTCAAACGTAAGTTGACAAGTTCTGAGTGAGAGCAGCTGCAGTTTCAGTGAGTTTAAGCTAATATGGATTAAGAGAAATAAGTGTATACATCAATAGCATGTGGAAAGAAGCATAAATGCTGAATGAGCAGAACTCTTTTTGTTTCCCTTAAGTTTCTGGAAGAAAGTAGAAGATGGAACCTCAAAAGTATTACCCAAAACAAAGAGCTAAAGAAATATAACTAAATAAAGATGAAAGTATACGCTTTAGAGCTAGCTCACCAAAAGACAGATAAAGTTTACTTCTCTCTTTTTCTCGCCTTACCTTTGGCCCAGGATGATGTGAACGCCACCAGCAGAAAAAGAGCCAAAATGGCCCCTTTTGTCGACTCCATGGTCAAGTTCGAGCTGGAGATGAGCTCCTCTGTCCTTCCTTACAATCAGGTCCTCGACTGAAGTAATGCTCCTCTCCGATCGCACCAGCTGCCAATCATTTTAATGGCATGTCATAAATGCATAATGGTCCTATAGGCCTTTGGCAAATTTATGACCAGTGGCTGAAAAAACTTGTCTCGTGATTTGGTAAGAGCTGAAACTAGGTCGAAACAGGAATATAAATACACAAGGGTAGCTAAATAACTGGAAGAGTAAATAGAGCTGAGATTTGTCCACTTCATTCAATAAGTGGTATTTGACAAATCATTTAAATCTGAGAAATGAATTATTAACAGGAGTTAAGCTTTACAGATAGCCTTTCATGATAGTGTTTGTTTAGAGCATTATTTATGACACTGAGCGAGAGAGCTAGAAAAGGCAGTGAACGTACCGAATGGAAAGAGTGAGTGTGTTTTTGTGATTCCTAATCATAATCGGCCTGTATCTGTCAGATAATGCAGTGGGAGATAACATTATGTAAGCCACAAAGACAGAGTCCACCGGGACTTAGCTGAACGGCACCAACACACACAGCCGTCTATTTTCCAATGAGCACATGAGCCAGAGAAGAACATTTGCATCAGCAGTCACGTTTTTGTTTGATCGCTCGTCCTAAATGTCCCCATCAGTGTCAGAGAGTGGAGAGAACGTAACACGGCAACTGACGTGTTCTACTGGTTATTCAACAGCTACCATGCGTCATGCCATCAATGGGACATTTATTAGAGCTAATTTGATCACCTAATGTTCCCAATGAGTCAAGTGATTAGCCTTGCAAATGTGGACAGGCCATAGATGACAAGGACTGTGGTAATTCATATGCATGAAATATGTAAATGAGGTTAAACACCATGAATTTGCTAGGGATGAAAGAGAATTATAGCATAGCCCTTATTTTCATCATACTGTATATAAAAGCAAATACACCCAATACATATATAAGTATGCTTGTGTTTGTGCACAGGGATGTCATCCTCCACAGCGTGATATCAGATATCAAAGTAAAAATAAACTTCTTTGTAGCGTGATATTCTTATTAAATTATAATTGCAGATGTGTTACAGCCACAAGCCTTCCACTCAGAAGACACAACAGGCAGGACCATATTCACCTTTTAATTCAATAATTAAACCCTCCGCTTTGTGCTATTCCTTTTGAAGCTATTTATTTTTTCAACAACCGTCAAACTTAACTTACAGTATCCTAACATTTGTTTGAAGTGAGCAACATCCATGATGTCCTGATGCCAAGAGGAAAAGTAAATCATTCATAAATAGAATTTTAGTTGTATGTGCTAATGTTAGCTCCAATGTGAACTAGATGGCAAAGAGTGGATTACCTTACACACTTGGTGTTAATTTCCTTAACAATTCTTATGGTAACATGTTCACAAGATAAGATTAACTTATTAAAAATATATATTGGGACGAAATGTCCATACAATATCAATGATAAAACACATTAATACAAACTGGTAAAGGAATATTTGTCCACATCCGTCCAATTTAAGGGTTAACAAGAGGCTAGCAGCTGTGAGGCTGTACTTTGTACCTCTCATGGATTGAGCTTAATACTAACATCACACATGAAACTTTTAGCAGAATCGTTTTTTAAATATCTTTCATGTAAGTATGTACATCTTTTCTTATCTTATCTTATCTTGTCTTTTTCAATGTTATTGTATCATATCATATCATATCATATCATATCATATAATTTCATATCATATTATATCATATCATATCATATCATATAATTTCATATCATATTATATCATAACTTATCATGTCATATCATATTTTATTAGGGCCGGAACACTGGACAGTAGGGGACAGCTTTTTTTTTTTTTTTTTAATAAAAACATAAAATAAATAAAATACAATTTCAAATACTGACGTATGATCACAATCGTGACCTGAACAGCTCAACACAATAAACTGGACATACTATGAAAAATCCACTTTTGTAGTGCTTGTACATGTTAATTTGGGTATCTGGCAAAGATACCCAAATTAACGCTCGCAAGCCGTCGCTAGCCAGGGAGCTGGGGTAACCAGGCTAGCGTTGGCTCTCTGCTGCCACCCGTCAGACATTTAAGTGGCCGCATAAACAAGGGAACCCCGGGACACCGCTAAACATTGACTCAACAGTGTAGAAGGATGCTGCTGCTGCGCCAGCTCAAGCTCCCACTGCTCCCAATGATCCCACTGCGGGGCTGCGCTGGGGAGCTGGGACTCTCGCAGCCAGGCTCACCGAGGGTGACGGGAGCGGGGCACTCAAAACAGGTCAATCTGAGGAGGGCTGTTTTAGACAGGGTAAAGCAGTGCTCTTTTAAATTATCCTTGTTGTATTTTGACCAAAATATGTTACAGACATTTCATTAAGACCCCAAGGAACCATATCAACTGTGGTAAAATGGGCATAATATATACTTATGTTAACATTAGTCCAGGGCTCGGGCCCGTTAGTGCTACAAGTTTTGACTCTGCAAGATAAAATATTTACAAAAATGTAATATACAAACTGCACTTGTTGAGAAATGTATTTTGTTAATCCAGTAAAACAGCACTTTGTTTTCAAGTGAATGTGTCATGCTTCTGTAAATGTGGACCAACCTGTATTTTCTTAGTTTATACCATATGAGGTTGGGTCTTTACTTGCATTGTTTGTAACCTCCTTAGTATTTAGTCCCACGGTCCCCTGTGAAGAACAGTTTAAGCTCTGAGACGAAATTAATTAATGAATTCCAATGTTACAGTTACATGATGAATCAGTTTTTCTTAATGCAAGTATCACGTTACGTGTCATACGTAACAGAACGTATTAATGATTTCCAGATCAACTGTAATCCATTGGTTTTAAATTGTACAAGCACAGGAAACCCTGCATTACACAGGGCATCAAAAAATTGAGAATAACTCTTGATGGTCCTCTCCACGTAAATCTTTAGTAAAAGGCGAAAGATTTGTGCGATCTGAAGAGAACCAAGAGCAGATACCCACACAAGGTTTGAATCACGAGACTGATTCTCCATCTAGACCTTCTCTGTTATGGTTCAAGTTTGAAGGACACATCTGGAACATCGCGTAAATAAACTGAAACAAAGTGTTTATAATATGTGGCGAGCAGACCTCCGCATTTTTTTTTAGAAGTATACGTTTGATTTAAAACAACTTTGCATGATGGGAAAATGTGGGCAAACCTGTATTTTCTTAGTTTGGAAGTATCTCGTTGGTGTCAGACGTTTACTAACACAAGGTATTAACGGTTTCCAGTTCTACTATTATCCATTAGTTTTAAATTGAACAAGCACAGGAAGCCCCGCATTACGCAGGGCATCAAAAAATTGAGATAGACTCTTAATGGTCCTCTCCACGGAAATCTTTAGTAAAAGGCGAAAGATTTATGCGATCTGAAGAGAACCAAGAGTAGATACTCACTGAAGGTTTGAATCACGAGTCAGACTCTCCGTCTAGACCTTCTCTGTTATGGTTCAAGTTTGAAGGACAGATCTGAAACATCGCGTAAATAAACTGAAACATACACTGCTTCTAACATGTGGCAAGCAGACCTTCGCATTTTTTGTAGAAGTATACATTTGATTTAATACAACTTTGGGTGGGCAAACGCTGTGCATGATGGGAAAATATGGACCAACCTGTATTTTCTTAATTTATACCATATGAGGTTGGGTCTTTACTTTTATCGTTTGTAGTGTCCTTAGTATTTAGTCCTATGGTTTCCTGTGAGGAACAGTTTGAGGCTCTGAGACGAAATGAATGAATGAATTTCAATGTTACAGTTACATGATAAACAGTTTTTCTTAATGCAAGTACCTCGTTCGTGTCAGACGTTCACTAACAGAATGTACACACGGTTTCCAGTTCTACTCTAATCCATTAGTTTAAAATTGAACAAGTACAGGAAGCCCCGCATTACGCAGGGCATCAAAAAATTGAGATAGACTCTTAATGGTCCTCTCCACGGAAATCTTTAGTAAAAGGCGAAAGATTTATGCGATCTGAAGAGAACCAAGAGCAGATATTCACTAACCGTTTGAATCACGAGTCAGACTCTCCGTCTAGACCTTCTCTGTTATGGTTCAAGTTTGAAGGACACATCTGAAACATCGCGTAAATAAACTGAAACATACACTGCTTCTAACATGTGGCAAGCAGACCTTCGCATTTTTTGTAGAAGTATACATTTGATTTAATACAACTTTGGGTGGGCAAACGCTATGCATGATGGGAAAACAGCGAAAGCGGCCGCGCATCTAGTTTTTGAAACTTTACCGTTTCTCTGACTTTTCTAGAAAACTCAATTTCTGATCGATATAAGAGTTACGTTGACGATCGAACAAAACAAGGAGGTGACATTTTTCCGTTGTTTTTATAAATAGCAAATTTTCCCTCTTTTACATCTAAAGTTGTGCGACTATGCGCTCGGAAGACTAAAGACTTAACGCGTCAAGAGGTCTATCGTCTTCTGCTCCGCTGAAAGGACATCTGATGTTTTTAGGAGTATTTGGGCATCAAGCTGATTTTGTAGGCAGTGCTCGTGTCTTCAGGATTCTAATGAACGAGCAGTTCTCAGTGATTCAACAAAACATTACGGTGATTGTAATAAAAACGATTGGGAGGGGGGCAGTAAAATAAAAGCATGGTGGCGTGTCAGACTGAGGAGGACACAGCCTAGAAATCCTCTAGTGACATGAACTACAATATCTCTAAATAAATTGTATCATGTTATATTACATGTATTATTAATACCACTCTACAGTGAGCTGTATATTCGGCACATTGTATAATGAGTAGGAAGCGTGTTGCATTCAGATGAGAAAAAATGCTCAGTTTTTCTGGATAATGCCAAGATCCACCAAAAATCTCTTATTTTATCTTATCTTATCTCTGCACATTACAAAAATAAAGGTTACAAATTGAGATTAACCAAAATGCTTCATAGAAATACATTTTGGACTGATAGTCACCACCCTCTAAAAGAACCACAAACCACACAAAAACACAACTTCCATATCTGAACACAGCCAATGACCAAAGTACAAGTATAAATGATCATAAATTACATGCTGATCTATTGTATTAGGAGTAATAGCGATATTTAACCCAAAAGGCTTTTATCAAGGCTATTGCAGTGGCCATGTTTGTGTTTTATTAATTTACCTTTAATAAAGAACTTAGTGTTACCTTTTAATAAAATGTGGGATTTACAAATAAATGTGACCGTGAACAGTCTCTGTCTCCCTCACACACAAACGTCAGAATGCTGGAGAGCTCTGTGAAAGTGGAGTGTGCCAGCTGAAGGGGTTGGTGTGGTACTCCACTGTGTGGTGAGTGGAACTGGCTGGCATGTTGTCACTGATGCTGGTGAAGGGACCACTCTCTGCGTCCTCACTGGTGTGGATCTGTGCGGCCGGCAGGATGGCAGACTGTGGCACACACCCGCTGCCATCTGCCACGGAGATATGATTTGTGATGATACTGCGTGAGGTCATTACACACATGGCAGTGTGTTTGTGTGCAAATTGCAATTTCCCGTGGGAATAAATGGGTCATGGCAGCAATTAGGGAAAAAGGAAAAGGGTCAAACATTGTTAAGGGACGATAGAAAGGAGAAAACAATGGTAGGTAAATATGAAAAATGAGAATTATGATAAAACTAATGATTTTTTGACATTTCGGGAGAAAACCTGAGGATTTTCGGAGAGCACTGATCACACCCTCATGTCTGTGTGCTAAATATGACGATAACACCAGCAAGTAGTTTGGTTAGCATTAGGACTGGCTAATGTTAGCCAGTCCTAATGCTAACCTTACTAATTTGCACATTTTGTCTGAGCCTATGTTTGCACCTCTGTGTGTGTGTGTGTGTGTGTGTGTGTGCGTGTGAGTAGTGTCACGTGCTGAGGGATTTAGTTCTGCTTTGCTGTGGATCCCGAGGTCAGTGGAGCAAGGTGTTGTTGTTTTAACACATTTCGACCTAACTCCCCCCGTATGTCTGCAAATAGCTTTCAGTGAGGTTACGGGTGTGTGATGGTGTGGAGAGGTCAAAGCAATCAAGTGGTCATTGAAACACTCCACAGCCGGTGGATTGGTCTTGCATCTGCAGAAGCTTCAGGCTCAGACCGCTCTCTGCCGATGCTCTGATGGCTAATACCTAAAGTGCTATATGGGAGTTTTCTCTGGCACCAAACGTGGTTTCACAGCTGTAGCGGGTGGTTGTGATGGCATTTGGATGATCTTGAGGAAGGCCAGCTTCACAATATGTATTTATCTGTTTATATAGGACTTTAATTGACAGAGTAGTGCTGATTAAGGAATTAAGTTACATGTACAATTTTACACCAAAAAACACACTGAGAATGTCTTTTAAAGTCGTTGGATCACTGTGCACTTAACGCTACCAGATGCATTGTCTTGTGATCATTGTTACTACTTACATTACAATTACATTTCATTTAGCTGATGCTTTTATCCAAAGCGACATCCAATAAGTGCATTCAACCATGAGGGTACAAACCCAGAACAGCAAGAATCAAGAAAGTACAATTACTTCAAAGAAGCCAAACCACCAAGTGCTATAAGTGCCACTTAAATCGTTTTAACTTTCTTTAGTGTTTTTAATTCCTGAAATTGGTTTTACAGACATCTCCATCAAGCACAGATGTGTTTTCAAGCAGAAAGCCATTGGATCAAAATAATAATAATATTTATTACTTATAATTACTACATCGCTTCAAACGAATGTCTGTCTGAGGATGTGTGCATAGTGCCGTTAACATTTAACTACTAAACTGAATAATGGTCATAAATATACCGTGCAATGGCGCCCTCTAGTGTAAATTGGAGAGTGACTCCTGAGGCTCAACCCTGGTGAGTGTGTGATCTGAAGGGAGTGCTCATCCAAGACTGTAGACACCTATGAGGAGGTTTTAGCAGCAGTGAAGGTGTTAACGTTCTACAAAGGAATATTTTCAATTGATTTGAATTTACATGCTGGTATTAATATTTTAGTATCACTCTATCTGTAATTTTAGGTATATGAAATAAATGTAAAAGTCAGTTTTGTATGAATAACTACAGTGGTCATACAGTATTATGAAATATACAAAAGAAGAAAGTATTATCTCATTGATGTATTTTATATAATAATATGTAATAACAATAATTATGTAGTAGTTACAGTAATTGTACTATTTTATAGTGACATGTGTAATATATATATTTATTTTTCATCACTATGAACAAATAAAGATGAAATCCTGCGAAATATTCAAATCCCAGACAGACGTGCAGAGAGGGGTGTTGTGCAAATCCCTTCAAATCCAATAGCACGCAGCAGGTGCAGATAAACAGCACTGAGGGTTCTTTAAAGGGGGTTCCTGCAATATTTGCATCAACGATCATGCAGATGTGCAAAAGTCAAACCAAACTAGAAATCTGAATTCCTCTCGCACTTTCTGAGCTAAGTCACTTTCATCTGCATTGGATCTGTGCCCAGTTGTCATTACAATACATTTCCAGCTTGTAGCAGCCTCATACCTGCAAATTCGTCAGCTCGTTAATCCAAATGTGAAGTAGGAATGCAGTGTCAGAGAGCTGTCTGAGGATTCTCTCTCTGTAGGGTCTGAACAGACTGAACTGTATCATGCCTGTGTGGCTGCTTAGCTAATAACAAAGGCCCGCGCAAATATGCTTTGGAAGGATTACATGGACAAAGGAGTGATAGCTGCACCAGTGACGCAAACGTGTGAAAATGTCACCTGAACATCGGCTCCAGCTGATAGTGATACTGCGACGGAGTGAAAGCGAGGTAAAGATAAGGTGCTTCCCTCCCTGGACATGTCAGCAGGGCCGAGGCAGTTTAAAATGAAGGCCTGACTCTGACTCTGAGGTTACACAGAGGTTGGATTACAGCCGACAAAGCGTGAAGTGCTTCTGAACAGAGAGCGCCCGAGTTCTGGGGTTTGGCTAAAAGGAGAATATGTTGAGTGGAAGATGTGGGCTGCACAACAGAGCTCTGAGGTGATCAAAAACACGTGGCTGCCTGAAATGTAAAACTGTTGGACAGATGAAGTGGTAGGTGCTTCTCTTTTGTTTGGTAAAATTCTGCTGAGAACACACTCTTTTGGTCCAGGAGGCATTTTGGAGCCCTGCACATCCACGCTTTCTATTTGTGGCTGGTGTCGGCGGCTGAGAGCCAGCGAGTGCAGCCCACTCCCCTCACCTCCCCCAGCACGGATGTTACAGTCTGGAGACTTGAACTTGCAACCTTCTGCCTCTTTAGCACAGGTATACAGGTCTGTCTCAGAAAATTAGAATATTGTGATAAAGTTCTTTATTTTCTGTAATGCAATTAAAAAAACAAAAATGTCATGCATTCTGGATTCATTACAAATCAACTGAAATATTGCAAGCCTTTTATTCTTTTAATATTGCTGATTATGGCTTACAGCTTAAGAAAACTCAAATATCCTATCTCTAAATATTAGAATCTGTAAGCCATAATCAGCAATATTAAAAGAATAAAAGGCTGGCAATATTTCAGTTGATTTGTAATAAATCCAGAATGCATGACGTTTTTGTTTTTTTAATTGCATTACAGAAAATAAAGAACTTTATCACAATTTTCTAATTTTCTGAGACAGTCCTGTATATACAGCAGGAGCTCACTCCTAGAGCACCCTGGAGTCACAGGGCAGCCTTTTGTTTCCTGTGTTGCTGCTTCAGAGTGTAGTTTTGTTTACAGAGGCTCCACAGGGCCTGACCTGCATCGTGCACGGTGAGGAAACTGGAGCATCCAGAGGGAACAAAGGATATTCACTACCTTTCCTTTTCCAGCTCTAATTCAGACAGAAGTGTGAGTGCATGGCTGGTCTGGTTGGCACAACACTGGTGCAGTACCCATGTCCTTCAGATTTAAACTTTATCTTATTTTTTTGTCAATACATCTGCACTTTTCTTGTCAACAAACCAGAGTTAAAAGGATATTGAATTGTCTTAATAGAGGGAATCTATTGATCAATTTATCTATTTATTAGGTTTTTTGACATTAACTTTATTTTGAATCCATGGTTTTTTCATATTTGCAGGGATGGATCAAGGAGTGGAAATCTGATTGTCACCTTAAGTGCTCCTGTCCTGTCCTTAGTCTTTTTTTGATAAACCATTCAACAATACTATAACAATTCTTATAAACAATACTTTCAATAAATAAAACAGTTTTGTCTAAGTTTTTATTGTGCTTGTACTCTGAATCATTTTATTTATATACTCAATGGTGTGTGGCTTTGCTCTAAGTGAAAGAGCGAACACTTAAAAAGGAATGACATTAATCTGAACCTCACTGGAATTGTACATGGATGTTGGACATACATTGGCCCCTGGTTTAGACAATGTCTAACAGATTTGTGTGTCTATGAAGATAAGATCTCAGGCTGACATTGAGGGTATTTCAGACCTCAAATCTGCACACCCAATACTACAGGCAGGAGTCAACAGATGAGTCCTGACCACATTGGGAAGTTCAGCTTCCCTCTGCTTCCTTCATGGCTTCAGTTGGATGTACTTGGAATTTGTCACCGAAATTCACTTGCACTCAAGGATGAACAGATTGGTGAATGGCGAACGGGGACTGTGACCTGACATAACATCTTTGGCCACAACTCATTCGTTGTAATACAATTTTGCATGAATGTCTACAAGGGAAAATTATGACATTTCTATTCAAAAGGTCAACTGTATCATTATGTTCTGTAAAAAACTTCATTACTCACAGAGGAAAAAACGATGCAGTAAGGTATTTCATTACAGCATATGACATAAGGTTTATTGGGCGAAATCCAATGACAGGATGAAAAAGGACAACGTAACTCAGAGGTCTGCAGGTTTATCGTTGTTTCTTGCTATGGATGAAAATCCTTTTCAAAACAAGGGGATGGTATTTTAGATGTTTTCCCCCCTCTACAGTTTGTTGCAGGTTAGACCAGATACAACTCTTTTCTTTAAGACAGCTCTAATCAACAGGCTGTTTGTTCTTTTCCACTGTTCCTCTGGAACTGGGAGTGATATGTCATTATTTAATATCACCAACACTCGCTCTACTTTCGTGGGGTACTCAGTCTACACATTCACAGGTCTAGGGAGGGGGGTGCATTGACAAACACAAAGGCATAAGTGACACCTTCACTGCGAGTCGTTAAACCTCAACACAAACGGTCCACACTGATTCAAGATCTTACCTTACTGAATAATTTCACTTTAAACATGGTCGAATGCTGGTTGCATGAATTTAACAGTTATTCTTAGCTCTGGGGACTAAATAGTTGAATATGTCATTTTTTTCATCCATGAGTGTCTCTGAGAAATCCACAGAAATGTTTGGTAACATCTTTTTAGAGAACGTGGAAAATAATTCCCGGATCTTCCCCATGATCGAGGTCCACACAAAAATGACATCTCTTCTCCTGTCACCCAGAATGCATTCTTCCAAAGATTTTTCCTGGATTTCAGTAGATTTAAAATCTCTCAGAAAAACAAACTAATACAGACAGGGGTGAATACATAAGCTCCTTGGTGGAGGTAACATGGCTCGAAAAGGCAGAACATAGGGAAGGAGTCATGTGATGTCACAGGCTGAATGGAAACGCTGCTGCCGTCACAAAAGCACAAGCATAGGAGTGTCTTTTTTTTTCCATTTTATTTGCAACAATCTTTATGATCTCTTCCAGTTCTGAATGTGAAAAGAGGCATTCATTTTCTTTAATTAAATATCTTTTTAATAAAGAAAAGCAAAAAAGTATTTACAAATTTTCATTAATTGTAATCCTGGATTTGGGGTGGATAATTACAAGCACCTTCTGCCAGCTGAGGAGAGAAAAATATAAATACAGGGGGAAACTGTCACTTTGTTTCAGAGGCGGGGGAAATTACATTAGCATATTTTCTTTGAGAAAAAAACTAAACAAAACCAACAACAACAAAAGAAAAATAACAATCCGTCATATATTTACAGAACTCTCCTGAAATGCGTTTTTCACTCTTGGAAGCAGAAAAGGCCTTAGGATTCGTACTGTTTAACTCTACTTTTTTTAAAGTCCTTTTTAATTAAAGTGGATTTTTTTTTTTTGTCTGTATACTTTTTTTCAAGTTTTAATAGCGATATTTTATATTTTTAAAATCCATCAACAGGCTTTGTAGGAGGGTGCAGCCGTGAGCCCTCGTTCTCCTCTTCCCAGTCCACAGTTTGTTCCTTCGAAGTGCAGGAAACAAGTAAATCAGACACGGAGGGGAGGGTCAGTAGGGGTCTTTGGGGTGGGGTTGAGGGGCATGAGGGAAGCATCATCGCCCCCCCAGCAGCAAAATGGTCAATGTTCATTGGCCCTCTCCTCAGTGACACCACCCTTATAAAGTCTGAAGTCCGTACTGTCCACAACCGCTCCAATCTGAAATATCCATTGGACAGTCCTCGCCACTTCTCTTTGTAGTTTTCTATTTTCGTATAAAACACACTCCAATCATCCAACACTGGAAAGAAGGAAACAATAAACTAACCATCTACATAAGCGCATCATGTAGATCAAACATCGAACACGTGACATGACAAAGTTGCTGAGTCATGTCTCTCCGAGATAAAGAATGAAGTCATCAAAAATATAGATGTGAACAGCCTCTTAAAGTTTTCTTCTTTATATCTGTCATAAAGCAAAATGTCTTGAATAGTGTCGCCGTTGTGAGAAGCCATTTGAAAACAGACTAACCGTAACTTGTCAACATTATCTCTCATGTCTACTCTCTCGATTTAAGCCTGCGATCGCATTTATATATATATAAAAAAAAAAAGAAAAGACATTCTGTAGCGCAAACAAAAAGAAAACCAAAACAAAATAATAATAACGAAAAAATAAGATGATCGAAAGTTCGATCCATAATACAATCTCTCCCAGGTGAAGAATTTTTTTCTGGCTTTTTTCTGTTTATGCAGAAGGATTTTGCAGATTCAGATTCTTCTGAATCCTCCACAGAACATTCACTCTCTCCATTGAGCCGAGGTCCTGGCAGTTCTTCTAGTGGCCGGGGGCCTAACTGTTGTCGGACTCGGACTCAGCTTCGCGGAGCCAAGTAAAGAAGGCAGTGACGGACTTGAGGGCCACGCCTCTGCCCTGTTGCTCGGCGGGGTCTTTGCATGACTCCCACTTGTAGAAGGTATCCTCTTTGATCACATCCTCATCGTAAAGCGTGTCAAAGAACCCCCGCAGCAGATCTGATGGAGGGAAGTGAGATCAGAACACCATTTTCACACAAAAAGAAAATCTTAACAAGAGCCAATTATAAGACTTTACATGAGAACAATTATCTTATTTATATTGTCTTTGAAGTAAAGTAAAGAGATAAAGAGAAAAGAGAAATTGTGCATAGGAGCAGATTTAGAACATCTGAAAGTGAACTAGAAATATTACAAATGAGCCACTCACTGGCAGGTTGCTCCAGCTCGACCATGAAGGCCTGCAGAGCGTAGAGAGCCTGCAGCTCCTTCTGCTCGTCCTTCAGGTATTTCTGCAGAATTCTGGCCCTCTGTTTGATCTGCTCATTGTCCACCTTGTAGGGGTTCTCACCTGCAGGGGTCAAGTTAGGAAAGACTCACTTTACACCTCTCTGTTAAGACAGACCTGACATGTCTGAACTGTTCAACAGGAATTCGCCCATCTCATTTTCTTGATTCCAACACAAAAAACTGTGCAATCAAATAATGTACCTGTGTGATGCAGCTTTATGTGTTGATGTTTGAAGTTATTCTACTCGGTAGTTATAGTCTAATTTACAAATAAAAACAAAGACCCTATCAAACACCAAATCCCCAAATTCCTACCAAACAACAAGTTTCCTCCAAGCACTTAGCTCCTATAGAGACCTTACGACTGGGTAATTACCTTTAATGAACTGTTTGAACTGTGAAATTATGAACCAGTATTTTCAGCCCTGAATAAGGAATATGAAGTGTTAGTTGACTCACTGATGACAGCTGACTGGCAGACCGAGGTCATGAGAGCTCTGATGAACATGTTGGAGGAGGCCTGCTGCTCATCTAGGTTGGCCTACAGACAGACATGTTCATTAACACGCGTGTAGAAAACCAAAGGCAATATGACCAGCTTCAGTCCTCAAATACATCAGAGAAATTCATCCTTAA
This sequence comes from Platichthys flesus, assembly GCF_949316205.1. Classification (NCBI taxonomy): domain Eukaryota; kingdom Metazoa; phylum Chordata; class Actinopteri; order Pleuronectiformes; family Pleuronectidae; genus Platichthys; species Platichthys flesus. Next base: position 7,345,719 of record NC_084948.1, on the reverse strand, counting down.
CAACAACAACAGCATAGTATTGGACAATTCAATTTGAATAAGCTGATGAGGTTGATAAAAATTGCAGCAGGAACAAACCTCAATCCAGTCAAAGATCCTCTGGTTGTCGGCCTTGTCTTTGAAGAGTCTTTCCAGCTGTCTGGCCAGCTCTGCATTGCTCAGCTCCACCTTTTTGCCCTTCTCCGACTCGTCACCCAGTGTGAACTCCACACTCTACAGACAGAGGCACAGCGCTCATCTTTATATATTTTACCTCCAGTAACTAGTTCCCATTCCCGACATGAAACTAAGACCCCGTTCAGACCTTATATTAACATCCCTCTGGAGTGTTCTGGTCATAGGTGGTCCGCACTAAGTTCACTTTGTGTCAATGTGTCCTGAGATCCATTCACTAGATGTGAGATCTGATCACAGGAGGTGGGTGGAGACACATCTGAAGTTAGCGCTGTCCACCTGTAAATGGTCTGTATTTACATCGACCATTTACATGTAGTCCTTTAACTTGTGATCGGATCGCTCAGGATGAATGTTAATACTAGGTCTGAACAGGGCCAAAACTCACATTCCACTTCAACTTTATCCTCAATATCTTCAAACTAGATACAAAATTTCAGGCTCTCTTTAAATTGATGGTAAATAAAGTAAGTGACCGCTCACCTCGTCTGTCACAAACTTGTTGACGTCCACATCCTCAGGCAGGAAGTCATTCCAGTGGAGGCCTGCCTCGCTCCACATTGCTCCTACCTTTTTATGGCTCTGATGGGGAGACGCACATGGTTACTGACTGATGGACATACACATCCACTTCACATTCAGGCTGGCATTCATCACGCCCACTTTGACCGATTCCTTCAGATTTCTATTCTCACAAACATATATACAAGGGTTTCATCAAGTTAAATTTAAGACTTTGTTAGAGCATAATGAATTATGAACTATGTAGGCCACCAAAATATTTCTCTAGAAAAAAATATAAAAATGTAACCACAACAAACAATATTTTAAATGATGTTTACATAATAAAGCCCTATCGTAAGATATTTAAGCTATTCAAAATGATTAACATTTAGCCTTTTTACGCAGATATGACAATAGTTGAATTTAAAGGCAGCAATTTACCCAAAGTTTTAGTTGGTATTTAATCTAAAATTTTTAAACTTCAGTTTTCAAAAGGGTTTACGAGCCTAAGCAGCCAGAAAAAGTGCACTTAGATGTGATATATTATAGATTCTAACTGAAGACCGATCTCACCATTGCTTTGCAGAGTATAGTGAGGATCTGGACCAGTAGGACTCCAGCTTTTCCCAGAGGGATAAGAGGCTTTGAAATCTCCCTGGAGACAAAATGAATGAACATGTTAAAAGCGAACCATAAATTGCCTTCTGACTCATTTCTCTGCCCAAACTCACTCAGGGGAGAAGTGGTCCCATTCACTAACCTGAAAAATTCTCCCATTGGGATACCTCCCTCAAGGAGCATGGGAGCGAGCAGCTCTGCCAGGTACAGCCAGATGTGGGGGATGTCTATTGCCATGTCGTCAGCCACCTCTAGGATTTCCTGAAGCCTGAAGAAAAAGGGTGCACACATTTAAAGTTTTTTCATTTCTCAGTTTCTGCAGCTCCTTTCAAATGTTCACTCGTTAAGACAGCAGAAAAACTAAAATGAGACAGAAGTAGCTCTCTAACCCTCAATGTGCCACATTAGCTATCAAACTAAAGGCATTGGGTATCCATAGTCTTTCCTAAAGCCAAATCCAAAGTACTGGGATAAATTCTGTTCGGGGAGACATCAGTTATCAAGTTCCCTCTTGATCTTGTATGTAGTTTTATTACAACATGCTAATATCTGTATAATTGAGAAAGAGCTACAACTCAATGAAAAATTACCAGCTCTGTAATTCTCTTAAAAATACAAATAATTTTAGAAGCAATAGAAGCAGCATTAAATATTCGTTAACATAATTAAGACATAGTTAAAAACATTTAAGACCTAGTATGTAATATTTTAATGTATTTAAGATTTGATGAAAATTATGGGAGTGATCACTGATTATTACATTGAGAATTTGTTCAGAGTTTTTAAGACCCTTTGGAAACCCTGATAACAGCTAATACTCAAATAACTCTGAAATAATGTATTCAAAGGCTCCACACTGACCCTTTAAAGTAAAGCTGTGTTGAGAGGATGCCGGTCTTCATAAGCTGGTGCAGAAGCAGGCCCATGCGCTCCCTGGCGATGGTGCTGCGCTCCATCGTCGACTCCAGCCCGCTTCGTACAAACACGAAAAGCAGCTGAGTGCTGTTCATCTCCCGCACGCACTGCAGTGCCTCCTGTTGGGACAGAGAGGGACATCACACAGACAGTGATAAGTGATAATGCTTAGACGCACCTCAGTGTAACCGTCATGTTATTGATGGAAGATTTTTTTTTTTTTTCCTCAATAAAGGTAAGGAACTGGTTCAAACAGTTACATGTCATTTTTCTATCAATTGCTGATCAGTGTGTACCGTCATGTCGTTGATGTGCAGATACTCCTCGATGATTGCTGTCGACTTCTTTTCCAGCTCTTCCTCAGTCAAGGCAGGCGCGGTGGGGGTCTGGGGAGGGGGAGGGGTGGCAGTTGTCTCCCGCTTCACTGTAACACAGAAGACAAAGAAAGTCTTATTCTGTGGATTGACTTAAAATTTTGCCGAAAATAGTGTGATTCTCATTTCCTCGATAAATGGCATTTTTGTTACGCACAGTATGATGTTTAGGGGCCTAAAATTCTTTTTAGGTATTTTTTGTGTGCCCATTATCCCCAAATTATCAATTTGGAGTATAAAAAAACCTATTCAAATTGACACTGCAGCTGCGTACTGCCACATACCAGTCTCCTTGCTCGTGGCTCTCTCTCTGCTGCCTCTGTCTCTGTCGTCCGTCATACTCGCTACTCTGCGGACGGGATCGGCTGACCCGCGATGTTCTCTCTCACGGCTCCGCTCCTCTTTGTCCCGACTGAAGCTTCGTTTGGTGACCTGTAGCCGGTTGCGATCACGGTCATCACGTCGGTCGCCGCCGCGATCCGAGCGTTCAAAGCGGTCACCACGGTCTCTACTCGAGCTGTTTCTGTAGAAGGGTAGTAAGACAGAAATGTCAGGGATAGATAAATAGACTCAAACAAGAAGAGAAGATTATTTTGCATTATAAATAATAAACACACAACAAACATTATAAACTATATCTGTTCGTCAAGTCTGCGTGTTGTACGCTCTTATCCTCACCTCTGAGGAACTCGTCTGTCGGAGTCCTGTGAAGAGCTAGAGGAGGACTGAGGCGGCTGCAGGGCTGAGAATCGGTTCACAGTGCTGGTGGCTGGACGATTTCCTGGCTCTGAGCCTGGGGCTGCAACTACACATGAGGTAACACGTTGAGTATCATCTTTGAATTTTACAACTAAATGTGCATTTGATTTATAACCACATCAGTCCGGGAACCTACCAGCATCTGCAGGTTTGGCACTGGAGCCACCGCTGCTGCCTTTACCCCAGCTCCCCCATGTGCCTTTGCCTCCTGGGGCAAGCAACTGACTGTTGAGGTCCAGAGCAGGAGTCTGAAAGAAGGGACAATGGTTAAATCAAAAACTAAGGGGTAAAAAAATGTATGCACCAATGAGAGTGGTGGAGCAGTCGGGTGCAGCAGACAGACAGGATGCAACGCATTAACGCATCCACTGCGAAGATCTTGTGTTTTTCTTTACACCATGTTAACACAGTCTGCAGAGACCGCTGAGCATCTTACTCTGACATTTGCGTTAACACATGAGACTCCTCCGGATGGAATACAGAGGATCGCAGAGTTCAGTGCATGTCGGAAAAAGTTGCCCCTGTCCTCCTACCTTTGTGATTTTGCTAAGGCGCGAGGTGTCAATGGGTCGGTTCTTCGTTGAGATGGGCACAGTGTTCCAGCCTTCGTCCTGGGGGGGATTACCGCGGCCTGGGGTGTGATCCCCCCCGCGTCCCCCTCTGCCTCCACCGCCGCCTCCTCCTCCTCCGCCCATCCTTCCTCCTTGACCACCACCACCACCACGACCAAAGTCCTTGTTGGAGATGTAAGCTTGCTGCACCTTCATCTGCTCCCTCTGCTCCTCCTGTTCTGCCTCTTTGTGAATCTGGTCAATGGTCTTTGGGCCTTGGTCGCCTCGCCGGGAAACCCAATTGTTCTGGGATGGGCAGAAGAGAATGAGGACAAAATGATTAACTGACCGCTAAACTTTTGAATGATTTGTCTTAAAGAGAATGTATGGCACTATATATACAATTTCAGTTACATACTAACTGAAATAAGCAAACAGGATTGGTAAAATGTACATAAATTCTATCAACTACCGGAAATTAATCGCATCAACTCAAGAGTTCAGACTGAGACAAGGCCTCTTGGATCATGTTTCTCTTTTGAATTATGACTCTGCCTACATGTTTATTAGAAACATGAAGTGGAAAGGCATCTCAATGATTCTTAACTGTCTTCAGCTTTTGCTTGGAAAGGAAATAACAGAGGATACAGTGTGTGCTTCACAGTTAAATTGGGCCAATGTGCTGACATGGAGCACCTGATTCTGGCTTGTAAAAACACTGAAGACAGCAGGTTCTGTGACACTGTGGGAGGGACTGGGAGCGTAACTACAGGACTGCTGCATTCCTACAGAGATATGTGTCGATGCAACTACACTCAGCTGGCTTTATATGAAGGCACTGGAATTAAGATGAAGGGAGTACAAAGTGCACTTATGTCTGTGGGACATGAATACAAGATTTTTTATTAAAGAAAATCTTGTAGAATCATAAAAACATCTTAATTCAGCCTGAACTAAATGGATGACAATGCTACTCGAAGTGATGGTGTTGATGGGGGTGCCATGTTTCAAACACTGACGATCAGACCCAGTCTCATTTAACCAGGGCGTGAATGTTGATTTTATCTATTCTCATTGCTTCACTTTTGATTCTAATAAGTAGTTTAGATTAACATGTTGTGACTTGCTGAGTGTACTCTTTATGACCACTACCATTTAAACACAGAGAACAAGATGACATAATGTCTGTATCAGTCTGCAACAACATTGTCTATGTGAATGTGTGTGTATGCTCAGCGGAGAGGTTGTGTCGAGTAGCGAGCACTGAGTCATCGTGAGAGTTTTACAATTATTAGCAAAATAATGACGATAACAAGAATTGTATTGACTGCCCAGACAGGCTGCTTCAGAAAGCACAGCTGGCAGCAACTTGATTGTATAGTGAGGAATGCAAATATTTCCAAATAAACAAATAAATGAATTAAACACCATATTTAAATCTTGCTTTTTACAGGAAACCAACTCTAAGACAAACGGCACACACTTAACACACTTTAAGAGTGTTGTCACAGCAACAGTCCTGTCCCAGTCAAGGAAAATGTAGCTTTGCCTCAGCCTCACATCCTTTAATGTTTAAAATGCCAGAGAACACTTTTGCAGTTTTTTTTTTTTAACCAATTATGTAAACTAATATCCAATGTCCCAAATTTTGTTTTAAGGATAAATTATGATGTAACTACTGGTCGTAATATGGCTTACATTCCTAATTCCCCGATGCCCCAGACCCTCCTTGCTGACTTCTGCATATCCTTGAGGGAAGCTGTGGTGTGTGTGGGTGTGTGACTTACCCGTCGAAGGTCCAGCACATCCTGCAACATGAAGCGGATCCTAGAGGAGGTCTTCTTATCCTTTATTATTTTCTCCATCTGATTGAAATACTGGACCATACGAGGCTGAAGACGAGCAGAAACATGGTGGTCAGTCTGTGTCTTATGCTGCAACTGCATCCACAAATTAAATCTATCTACACATTTATTAGAAGGAATATGCATATGAATGCCGTTTATTCTTTATAACACGCTTTCTCCTTATTTAACTGTGCGCGTTGTACCTTGGCCTTCTCAAAGTCTAGGTCCTTGCCAATGGTTGACAACAGTCTACACAGGCACTCCAGGGACTCCTCATCATGGTTTTTGAGCAGCTTTACGATGCAGTCGTGCATGATGACCTCTGTGAGCATTTTAAGCTTGAACAGCTCACCGATGAACTTGATGTTACCCATCGAGCGCCTCCTTGCCTGGACTTTAGCATTATTTAGCTCCTCAACGAGGCGCAGCTTCTCCTCCTCCTGCAAAGGAAAGATGTCACATTTATCAATATAAAAGCCATCACTGTAGAGGAGCAAGGGGTCGCTTTATAATCTCTAAAACTTATCAGAATATAAACAAAGTGTTGTACGTTCTTTGCATTATGGCTTTTTCACAGTATGCGGATCCTTTGAATCCTCTCAATCACACACTCAACATTTGTGCATAAATTAAGAACCCATTTTTCATAAGGTTTCATTTTACCCCTGTTGCAGCATCCAGGTCCTTCTGTTTCTTCTCAAAGATTTCATCGTCATCTTTGTCCTTTTCAAACTCCTTTTGGCATCGATTAAGCAACAGCTTGCGGAAATTCATTCCCGGCTTATCTGCGGATTGGACTTTGAGCTGCAAAGAGCAGAGAAAAGGGAAATTATCAACGAGGCGGAGGACAGGGTGAAGGGTTACAATGTAGTGCCAGTGGCTCCTTAGTTCCTCAATCACATCACTTGGATTAGTGGTGCAGACATGTGGGGTGGGGGGGAGACGACTGATTACCGTACTGCAGCGTGGACATTTCCTCAAGCACATTTAGTGGAGAGCAAGTTATCGCTAATTTCAGGTCATCACTGGAGCCTGGCAGCGGTCATGGCCATGGTAAACAGCAAAGATCTGTTTGTTACCCACCAGATATTGGGATCATATCATTCCTACATTTTTGCCTGTCAAGTTATTGTGTAAGAGTAGGCCTTTTAATTAATATCTAATCTTAAATACCTTCATTAAAAACATTCAGACTTTATTTGAAAGAATTGCATGTCTTATTTCAGCAGCCTGTTGCTTACATATACTTTAGCCCCGGAGCTGGCAGCATGTGCAATAGGTCTAAATGCAGGTGTGTTATCAACCTATTTCCTTATCAAACACACTGCCTCTTTTAGCCTGTGATAAAGGGTCTCAGTGGTGATGAGCTGCAGCATTCCACGGCTGATCATCCCTCAGTCTCACAACGATAAGAAAGATAGCAGGCTGATCAGTTCAGTCTTTATTTCCGAGGAAATGTAACGAATACAACTAATCTCTTTTCAATTTGTTTTGTAATTGAAAGCCGTGGAGACTAATACTCATATTTTATCCCTGTTCTGACAATTCAACAAAGTTCTGATAATTCAACAAAAATACATTATTATATATAATTTTTGAAAGGAAGGAAAAAGCTAAATAAAAAAAATGCTTAACTTGACTTTTGGCTGACTGCATTTAATTTTGTCTCCAGAAATATGCATCGTCTCAAAAACATAGTCTGCGGCCTAAAAAAGCATCATGCCTTCATGCTTGGATCAAATTTACTTAATTTTATCATTTATCCCTGATCACTCATAGCAACACAGCTTTATCTCGGTGCACAACTGCTGTGGCAAACATCTAAACCACAAAAGTTCTCAAGTAAACATAGAAGATTATTCAACATGCATTTACATCTTGTATTTAGCAACACTTACCCCCATAAGGCAGCGGCACATGTTGGCATAGGCCACCGAAAAGTCTGGCTCGGAGATGGCCTTTTCGAAGGTGAGATCTATGACTCCTTTTAACCGCTCCTCTGTGTCAATGGTCAGATCAGTAACCTGTTTCATTAGTTGTTGAAACTTTTGAGGGGTCAGCTTGTTGAGGATGCTGCGGACACGTTTGAACAGCTCCTGCGTCTTGCCCTGCTCTGAGTCGCTCTCCTCAGGCTCCTCTACTTCGCGACTTTGAACAACTTTCTTTCCTGAGGGTTTCCAGGCCTTCTCTGCCTTGTTCAGCTGCACATCGTCATGTAGCGAAAAGCTGGTGATGATCTTCCTTGGCTCTTTCCTCTGCATTTGCTGAGAGCGGCGTGGACCACCAGCTCCCATTCCCATTCCTCCTCGATCTCCTCCCCGCTCTCCTCCTCCTCGATCTCCTCCCCGCTCTCCTCCCCGCTCTCCTCCTCGCTCTCCTCCTCCTCCCATTCCTGGAGGCTGGGGAGAGATAAAGATGCCACATAATTTATGGTCTATGATCGTTAAGTACACAGCTCTTGGATCACATTAAGAAATTAGAACTTACTGGTCCTCGGTTTCCTCCTCCCATGCCAGACCTGCCAAGATTAGCGTAGGAGGGTGTGAAGTCAGGACCAGAGCTCATTCCTGCCAGACGACTGGGGTCATGTTGACGCATAGGGGCCTTATTTGCCTGAGCAGAAAAAAATTGATCAAAATACTCCAAGATGTAATGTTGCCATCATGTTTTCTCATGTTGATCACATGCTTCTTAATCATATCCTAAAAATGTTGATATAACACGAAAAAAGTAGTAATAGTAAAATGCCCTCTTGTTAACATATACTGTGTTAGAGTTCAATCGTCAAAAGCAAGGCAAATGAAGATAAAGAATTGAAATGTGCAAGATCGCACCTGATCCAGGACAACATCACTGATGGCTGGGAGACCCTCAGGCTTGTTCATGCTGGCTGAGATGAACTGGAAGCCCAGAAGGAACTCCCTGTCATATTTCTTCTTCTCTTCAGCGTTAAGTGGCATCCATTGTTCTGAAATAGGGACATAGAACATATATTAGTCACAATGCTCTTTTGTTGAAGATATTTGGGGGACTATTTAAAGCTTTTGAGCATCAACCCATAATGACACAGGGAAATTAAGTCGAAGACTATATTTTCCCAACACAGCCGAGCAGCTCTGCAGAGTTGAGAAGATGATTCGAACGTGAGCATAAATGTAGATACTGTTATACCTATAATGTCCACGAGGTGGCAGTTAGACTGAATAATTGATGAAAAAATTAAGGAATAAACAGAGAAAGTGTTTGAACCTATTCTCTTATGCTTTGACTGTGAATGCAGTGTTTGAAAATCACAGCTTCTTATTTTTGCAATGAAGCAAGCATTAACAGTCAATTGACTCGTGAGTGAAAGTGAGATAAGACCAATATTCACACGGATTTTCCAGTGTAAGAACGCCTAATGGCATCAAGGTTCAGAGACACACCCATTTTGAACTGGTACTTCTTGTCAGTGGGATCGTCTGGCTGAATCTTCTCATCATCCAGCTTGTCCGCCTTTTCCTCCTTGTCCTCCTTGTCCTCCCAGTTCAGGTCCGGATCCTCTGGGGCAGGAGGGGTCGGAGCAGGGGGCTGAGGCTCTGGTGCTGGGGAGGGCTCGGGCTCCGGTGGGGTCACTACCTGCTCCTGGGTTACAGGAGGAAGGGGTATTAGGAAAATCAGACTGGGATTTAGAATGGTAAAATTGTATATGTAAAATAGATCAACTCTGTGAGGCTACATCTAAAATATAGCAACAGTGAGATAAAAGGGGTTGATTTGAATTATACACTGGGATAAAGCTTAGTCTTTAGCAGCATAATAAGGTATGAGAAAACTGCAGACTCATCATAACTGCATCCAAATTAATGAATGAATGAATGCAGTACTGCAGGCACACACACGCGCATATGTACACCCACTTCTTTAAAGGCATCCAGCAAGTCACCCACGGCATCCTTTTTGTTCAGATCCTTCATCTTTCTCTTTTTTTTTGGCACAGACACAGCAGCTTAAGGAAGGAAGACAAAAAACCATCATCCAAAGATCATTGTAAACATGACAGTCTTGCTTAAGTGGAATTTTTTTTTCATGGCTGATGAAAAATGATTTGTAGCAACACAGAAGGAACAGAAATCCCATACATAAACATGGGTAAGAGACTGACCTTGCACAGTAGTTTCTACAAGGACAGGGGTGACGGTCTCAGGAGGAGGGGTGTCCTCCCTCTCCTCTGCCGTATGAGTCAGAGGAGTGGGCACAGTTTCTTGTGTGCTGTCAGCTATAGAAACAGTCTCTGCAGGAGATGGCATCTCTTCCTTGGCGGTGGACAGGGGCACTGAGGGATGTTCCTTTACTTCCAGGTTGACTTGAGGAACCAAGTCTTCTACCTCAGCTGGCGCAGGCGCTGCATGGACGACTGGCTCAGCGTGAATCTCCTTGACAGCAGGTGCGAGTCCGGGTTCGGGTGCAGGTTTGGGTGAAGGGTTGGGCACAGGTGTGGTTATAGGGTCGGGTAAAACGGCAGCTACAGGGGATGTTGCAGGTGTGAGGGCAGGGGATGGTGCAGGGGCAGCTGCAGGGGCGGTGGCAGGGGCGGCGGAAGGGCATGTTGCAGGGGCGAGAGCAGGGGCGGGTGCAGGGGCGGGTGCAGGGGCGGGTGCAGGGACGAGAGCTGGGGCGGGTGCAGGCTGGTCAACAGGTGAAGTTGCAGCTTGGACAATAGGTGTAGACGCTGCCTGAACAATGGCTGTAGAGATCTCCATGACAGGCTCTGCGATGGGGCTGTCGTCATGCTCAGCTTCACCGATGGCAGGGGCCTCTGGGTCTTGAGGTGCTGGCAGTGGCAGGCCATTTGGAAGGCGGAGCTCCTCGGGCTGTGCAATGGGAGACTCCAGAGGAGCTTCCAGGTCACTGGAGACAGAAGACTGTTCTGGCTCAGCCATTGAAACACCGTTAGTGTTAGAGAGAGGGTTAAGAGGTGTGTCCAAGGAGGCAGCTGCCTCTTCTGTCTCGGTTTTTACCTCTTCCTCCTCCTCTGCTGCTTCCTTGCCTGTTTTGTCCTGTGCGGTACAGCCAGGGACAGGGTCAGGAAGGGGTGCAGGGTAGGCTGGCACTTCAGGTGCTGATTGAGGTGTTGGAGTGGGCTCCCGTGGAGGTGATGGAGTGTCCATCACATCTGCAACAGGAGCACTGGGGGCAAGGGTGGATATAGTGTTGTCAGGGATGTCCACTGCTTCTGTTATTAGAGGGGTCGCAGGGGCCTTAGTGTTCGTGTTAAAGGATGCAGCCTCTGTGGGGAAAGAGTCGCCCTTTGACAGGTCAGGGGTCTTTGACTGAGGAGGAGGCGTAGGTTTACCACTGTCATCTGAATGTTTAAAAGTCAGACAAAAAAATCTTATTGAGAATGAGGACAAGATATGACTTATACAAATTAGTTAATTTACCAAATATACCGAACATAATATTAACAGTAGATAAGACCCGAGTTTCTAACGCAAACGTTATCCAATTGTGTATATGTGGGAAAGGACAACGTTACATTGTGTATTCACCCTGATGGCCCAGATGTGTGGAGGTGAGACATTAAGCAAGGATCTGAATTTCTGTTACCAGATGTCTTTTTATGCTCTTAATAGAACTATCTAAGCCCCATATGTGTGTGTGCCCATTCTAAACAGTTCTTAGCATTTGCCTTCTAATGATTCCGGACAACTAGACGCAAGAAACTGTTCTTTTCTAGCATGAGCTGCTCCTTCTACATTCCCCAGCAGGAAAAAAAAGTAATGCTACACAAAACAATTAATATTCTCCCGAGATGACACATTATGTGATTATACACTTTGTGTAGATTCTCCCCAAGACAAGAGCTAAGAAAAAAAGCTGCTTCATGGGTGTCACTTGATCAACTGGTGTGGTGGCTCCTACAGATAAACAACACCCAAATGAATGGACCGTCAACCAGACATGCATCCACATCTATTGATAGAAGCCATTGTATACTTTATATTGGTTAATATTTTCCAGACACTGCTGTGTGGCATCACTTTGTTCCAGTATCTGTCCCTGCAGGCTGCGATTCATAATGCCCTTATATCAAAACTGTTAATCTATAGCAGCAAATAATCTCACAAAAAACTTATTTAAAGTTTGATTTTTTTTCCCTATCAATCAATTATTACTTAGGATCCTTCATAAAACTCGAGTTCCTATGTGGTAATATGGCTCTACCCCTGCAGTTAAGACTGCCCTTAACAAAAAAAACGATCTAAAGACGAAAACAATCAGCTGGGAACAGTTAAGGGTTCGGGCAGGAAGATAAAATGTTTGAGGAAACCGCTGATCAAGTTAAATTTAACGTGACCTAAACAGCTAAATGGAAAAAGGCAAGTAAGGACACATTCCATTCAGACGTTATCTTTAATTACTTATGCAGCAACAACTTTGAACCACCCTGAAGAAAAAAAAAAAAAAAAAAAAACTATATATGCATTAAACATATGAGAAGTGTAAAAAAAAAATCATAAAATTAAAAGGGTAAGAAGCACTATTATATGCTGCAGAATAAAATATGAACAATATCAAAATGTTAATTAGGAGATTGTAGTGTGTCTGTCCATGCTTCCTTCCATGTGGCACTCACCTGGTCTAACCAGTGCTGGTGTATCGTCAGCTGGGACGCTCTCACCGTTGGCCTGTGCCACTGCTGTGTTTTCTGATCCAGATATGGCTGTCTGTTGGGAGACGTACACACATTGAATAATGACACGTGACCTTTGTCGTGAGAACAATACTACTTTTTCCACTCGACTTGGTGAAAAGAAACTATGCTTTGTATTGTAACACGTGTGTGACAGCAGGCAATCTGTAGCATTCCCTGTGAGCGAATTCTTGTTTTAAGCGTTTAGCAGTTGTGTTAAGTTAGCCTTGTCACTTAACTTACCTTTTTCCAAAATTTGAGACAATTAATTTGTCTGTTCAAAATATGATGGATGCGGTTGATTTAAATGTTCGCTGTGTTACTCTGCTTAGTTGGGATCACGGCATTATAGCTCACCTGTGGTGGGGTTGGGGTAGAGCCACTACGGCCCCCTGACATAATCTCCTCTGTAATGTCTCGACCTCCTTGGTTTGGGTCTCTTATTCTTATCTGTGGGAGAGAGGGAGGAGATCAGCTGTCAGGTAAAACCAGAGAAATAGAAAGTTAAGAGGGCAGGTAATATATCTGCAAAGTAGAAAAAGCACTAAAATAGTGACATAACTCTAAGATCTGATAAACCTTCATTAGTCAATCTGAATGTTTTTTGTACCCCAAATAAAGAACAAAAAACTTTGAACAGTGTGGAGCAACTTGAAGGTATATAAAAGGTAGCCTTCCCATGATGCAACGCCTATAATCATCAGCCTTTCCCGTGTCCTCCCTTCTGCTATGACTCCCTGTGTGCCTCTCATTCAATGCAAGCTACAATTCTCACTCTGTGAATGCTGAGGTACACCAAATCAAACACTAACCACCATGCAAATTCCTCCGCTGTTAAGCTGAAAGAGCCTCAGCCTCTTAGTCACCGTGAAAGCTGTCTGACTTAGCAGGAACCAAGTTAACCGACTTCAAGCAAAATAGTCCGAAAAATTCCTTTGCCGATTTAAGCTGATGTGAAAAAGTCTGACTCTCACTAATGCAAAACACAATCAGGACGGACAACAGACAGCTTTCCTGTGTAAACACAGAGACAGAGGGGGGGACTGAGTGAAAATCGTATCACTCACTCATAAGCAGGGCCCTTACACTGCAAACGTGTTTCTAGTCAGCACTCCTTTCCTCTCACTCACTCCACAAATACTTACTTTTGGAAGTCAGTGCTGTCATGAAAGTGGTATGAGCCAGAAAGCTACAAAATAAAGGGACGCACCCAGTCACTAGACAAGAGTTTAACTGTGCAAAATAACAGAGAGCTGGTTTGTCACTTACAATCTCTGGCCAACTTTTGACTTTAAGAACAACAATATTGGCTTGTTGCTACTGACCTTAACCTGGTTCAGCCTGTCATCAACTCCCCTCTCGGAGCATTACAAAAACTAGCAGGCCTCTCTCATCCTGGGACTGGAGTAGCAGATCCAGTGGGCCTCAGGGTTGGACTTTAAACCCAGCAGAGCAGGGTGGTGGGTGGATGTAGCCCTCGGTTTACTTCAGCTAAACTCACACACATCCAGGGTGAGCTACACGCCAGAAGAGCAGGACCGAGCTGGGCCTGACTGTCAGTAAGCTAGCTCGCAACTTGACTCACTCCCTCCCTCTTACACTGCTGAACAGTACAGGGAGGGGGGTGAAAAAAGGATTTTTTGCGACTGGCCTTGTAAAGCTATGGCATTGGAATGCGCACCCCCCGCCCACAGAGGCGAACACAGAGTTGAAGGGGCCGGAGAGTTAAGGAGGGGCTGGGTTAGGGAAATGGGAGGGTTTCAAAACGGGAAAAAAAGTTTTTATTATCAAATGAGCAGCAGTTGGGACAAGAAACTCCCCCTTTTTCCTCATACTCTGTCTCTCCCTCTCTGCTCTGTCATCCTGTACACTCAAGTTTCTCCTCAATTTAAGTTTCAGGCTCCCTCCCTCTGAGAGGAGGAGAAGGGGGAGGATGGGGAGGGGGTGGGAGCTGCCACAGCAGCAGAGGAAGGCTGGATGGTTAGCCCTTCCGGCTCAGAAAAGGGAGGAGGCCGATGGCCACGTGGAGCTGGGCTATGTGCTGATATGTCCCTCACACCCCTCCCCTCCACATTTTTCCTTTGACACACAGCCAGAGGGGGAGAGAGGGAGTAGAAAAGTTGAGAGGTTAGTTTGCACAGCTTCAGCCAATGCATGATGTTAGCATTATGCAACTACATAAAACTTGTGCACGTCTACACACAGTCCTGTGAGTAAAGGGTCACACAGCTGAAGTTAGGGATATCACTCACTCAAGCGGTTTTATGCCACAGTTCTTTGAGTGATATTTTGTGTGGATGTGCGTTACAGAGACAGTGCATCAGGACCTTGAAGCCAACATCGAAGCACGGCCTTAGCCCATGGGAACAGGGACAAAGTCCACCCCAGGTGACAACAGTCACTGATAAGCAGTCATAAACCTTGACGAGAGGCACCCAGACATCGTGAGAGTATCGAGGCGAAAGAGCAGAGTCCCTCCACTGATCGCTGAGACACCCTTTCCAGGCTTCTTACTAAACCAAGCCTTAATATATGGAAGATTCTACATGGAGAAAAAGATGACATAGCATGTAATGTTTAATGTCTGGTCAGATGAGGACAAACAATGGTTCAAGTCCCAGCTTCCATTAAGTAAAACAGACTCTGCCCGTCAGGCCCAAAACTAACCACAGAAAAGCTCCAAACTAGACAAAACCAGTTCTAAGACACAGTGACAGAAGCTGATTATCAGCACTACGAGAGACAATCCATACACAGCCAAACCTGTTCACATAGTGCATGTTTGTGCCCGTCATGATTCAACAGAGACTGTAATAAAAAAAAAAGTTGAAAAAACTTAGATCAAGGAGATGACTGCAATCGAAACAGGTTTAAAAACAAACTTATTTTAACTGGATAGAGGAGTCTCTGGCGTAAGGTGTTTAGGAAAACCAGTGGCGTATATTTGTGACTCAAATGCGACCATCAGCCAGACTGTAAAGACGAAGATTACATGAGGCACAAACCGGTGCTTCAGTTCACAGAGAGCTACCACATACCAGGCGAGGGCCATCTGAGAGCAGAGGAAACACTAGACATACTGTAGAACTGGGGAATATGTTGCACAGCAGCTCAGACTTTAGGCTGAATTATAGTCCTGCTACTGCGACGCGGAAGGCCACGCAGTTGCATCGACGGACTCGTTTTGGTTTATACTTCTCTAACGTGCTGCAACGCAATTCGCCGCCAGAACACTAGGTGGAGTAACTTTTTTTTTCGATGACCAACACACAAAGAAGAGACGTCTTCTTCTTTACACTGTTTATTTACATCGCCACTCCGGCTCCTCATAGCCTACTTCTGGCGGACAAATCGGCCAGTCAGTGACAGGTTATACAAGTGGTCTTACTTTCGGATCTCTTCTGCCAAGTGCTCTTCTATTTGTTCCATATTCGTTCTTCTACATCTTCCGTTATTTCCGCGTAATGTGGGGCATGAAACCGGAAACTAGACTCCGGACGGGATGTAGTAAGCAGACCAATCACAAGCCTTGCGGGCTGCGTGAGGCTCGCGTCGCTTATCGTGTAGTTAGAAAAATTGGCGGACGCACGCAAGCCGCCAGAGGGCATGAAAGGGGGCGTGTTGCGTGTCTTGAGTGCATGCGTGCGTGCAACCCGAATATATTTCGGCCTTTACAGAACACCAAGCTATGGTCGAGTTCACCTCAATCTTTTTCTACCCCTGTGAATCCTGGCATATCCAAAAAGAAAATTCACATTTTTCGATATTAAAGTGTCGAATCTTTGGACAAATACATTTGGCAAGTCCGTTGACATTTTTTTTGTATAAAAGAAGTTTCAATGACCACCAATTTATTGTCCGAAACATTGTCCACTGCATTGGGAACATTTCAATAGATATAGTTTATAAGTAAAAGAAAATCCACCTTCACCTGAACAGGTACATTTACTATTATTTTGGGTATTTAAAAAGGAGTATATAATTTCACTAGTGAACAGAGTACAGGATAGGATGCAACTAAATGCTGCTTCAATACAGAAAATATTCATATAGACGGGAGCCATATTGCATATGGCAGTTAAAGGCCCATTACTTCCTGCAGTGCACTGATTTTACACCAGAGGACAGAAGAAAGGTATCATACAGGTGTTATATTGCATAACTTGTGGAGCAAATCTGATGCACCTGGCATTGTAGGGCTTGAATCGTAATCAAAGAGAATACAACACAACAAGCCGTCAGATTAGTCCAAAACACCTTAAAAACTAATGTTAATGTTATGGGAAGATAACCAGTGTTAACAGTTACTTTGAAAAAGTAACTTAGTTACTTTACAAGTTACTTGATTTTAAAAGTAATTTAGTTACTTTACAGATTACTTTATTTTAAAAGTAGCTAAGTTAGATTACAAGTTACTTTATAAGTTACATTCAGCAACTGCCGACAACACCCCCGCCGCCTCAACATAAAAATGACAACCGGTTTTGCCGCCGGAGGGGCCCCCGCGTGAACGGAGGGTTCCCCCAGTGGGCGCAGTAGCTCAGGTGATGAAGGGCCCGACCCGTGTCCAGAGTCTGTCGCCAACCGCCGTACCCGGTCTCCTCCAACCGGTCCAGAGTATGTGCCTTCAGTCTGTGGACTACATGTGTGAACATTTCTCGATACTGAGATGCATAACGATGGAGACGTGGACGACACTGCATTGAGACAGTCCATTTTTGATTCATGTTTCCCGCTATGTTGTTTTAGCGATGTCGCGCCGCTGAATAATTATAACACCGCTTCCGGTGTTATTAGAGGTCCAGTCATCCTGTGTCTTCATCTCTGACGGAGTCTGTTTCCTTCTTCTACAACCTTGGATAATCTACAGCACAGCAGTGGTCACTAACTGGGTCAAACCACGGGTCAATCGCCAACACATCATTTTGGTATTTGATTATTTATATATCACCATATTGGACAGACAGACATCTCCGGTGTTGCATGTGCTGATCCCCCTCATGGCAGCAATATTGACTATAATTGTATTTCTGTATTACTTTACTACAGAAAGTACCTTGAGATAATGAATGTAATGATTTTGCTCTATACAAATAAAATATAAATAAATTTCCTATTTAGCAATTTGTTATCCGAGTGAAAAGCAAAACATTTTTTTTTTGCCGTTATGTTTTATACGGAGCTGAAAAACAGCTTTTATTTTTTAAAAGCTGTGAACTTGGGTCTGAAGATTGTGTAAATTGTTTACCTGACCTCTAAAATGGCCCAGATGTAATGTAGGAAAAAATAACAGCAGACAAGTATTCTATATTCAAAGTTATATAGAAGTCATGCACATGAACAGCAATAAACCAAATTCAGCTTGTGATATGAAAAACATACACTATAAAATCTTCATTGTGGAAAAACCAGGTAGGATGAAAGAAGGCATGAGAAGTGTTTGAGGAGGACACAGTAATGACAGGGAATAATCCGAAGTAGCTCCAGAGCCTTAACCCAGGCCAAGCATACAGCCATTCCAAAACAGAAGGGTCAAATTAAGAAAAGTTGAGTTTGGGGGGAATCTTCGGTTGACCAAAAGTTCTGTGAAAGCACTTCAACGAATCATCTGAGCAAAAGATCACAAAATAATTCAGACAAACATCTAAAGCAGGGGTTTTCAAACCTTTGCAAGCTGGGCCCCCCCCGAAAGCTGGTTAGGGGTAATTGGGGCCCCCCCGAGCCGCTCGCCACCACCACCGTCCTCAAGTACGCCACAATATATAGATAGATAGCTTGGCTATGCTTGGAGATGGTGGATTGTTGTTGCTGGAGGCCATCACGTTTACCTTTTAATGAAGTCTACTGGCTTCACTTTCAAGTCGGGGTGTTTGGTGTTGAGGTGCCTTTTTAAATTGCATGGCTTCATGCTGTCACGTACCAGCACCTCGGCACACAAAACACACTGAGGACATTGCTCAGTCGTGCCAGTGACGGTGAAACAAAACTGCAAACAGCTCTTTTGCATACAAATAATGTATAAGGCTGTGCTAGGCAATGGTTCCTAACAAAACGAAAAGTACACAGTGTAGACAGGGACAGCACAGAATAGTATTCAAGTGCTGGTGTTTTATTTGTTGCAACACGGTGGATGATTGAAGATGTAAAGGTAGGTGTTAAGGAGAAAAGGTCTAGCTGCAGTTGGAAGAAGTTAGCTAGGGCTAGCTCTTGAGCTTTCTAAAAATGACTGTGGAGCAAATTACTCCTTAGATTAGGCTACGAATAGGCCTGCTGCAAGTGCAGGAAGGTATTACTAAGGAAGGAGTGAGTCTTTAAAAAGACTGTTTATAAAGCAATGAATATCTGAATTAAAGAGGAAACAAGAGCAATCGCACAAACTCTGCAGGGTGTCGTCTCAGTGAGGGTGAGGAAAATTGTCCGCGCCCCCCTCAAGCTGTTATTTTTGTTATTTTTCGCCAAAAAACAGCTTGTGGAAAAAGTCGCCTTTTTTTAAAGGACATGGGTCCACCTACGGAAAGCTAGCGAAAAGTGTACACGGCATTCCAGAATAAGAGCATCGTGTACCAACAGTTAAACACCCTGGTAGGTAGTAGTGGTGTGAATGTCTGGGGATGATCACAACCAGTTAATAGGTTTTCGGGGGAAATACTTTTTTGCCCTTTACCTTCAATAAATGGAATGATAATTTAAACATGCAATTAAAACTTTGGCCTCTATGGTTCTCTCTGCAAAACATTAGCAAAATGATCTGGTTTGATGACAGTGAGGCAGCGTGGGATAATGGGAGTTGTCTTTACCACCATTGCCAATGAAAATCTACTTGACACGAGCAAGTCATGTTACTGAGTGTTATTTACATTACGCAGCAAACAGCAATGACTAATCGTGATCCATTATGAGTGTCCAGTGCAAACAGTGGACAGAGTAAACAGCCGGAGGTCTAACTGGCCAACTGTGGGGGGTTTTCTTTCGTCATATGCCCAAGAGATTACAGTTGAGACGGGCAAAGCTATCGGTAAACAGGATATGGTGTAATTAAAAAGGCGACCAAAATGAAACTCCTGTTAACTTCCCAAAATTTGGAATTTCATATGTCTAATCATCATTTTTAGTCATAGTATAAGTATTACATATTATATCTTTAAAAGCTGAAGCAGTGTTTAATCATGATGTCAAAATAATGTTAAAATAAGTAGATGATCTGAAACATTTTAATGCCCCAAAGAATCAAATAAAAGAAATAGGGAGGAAGTACTTGACACAACTGTATATGTAGATATACAGATAAGTCAATATGTATCTTAAGACCTTGAGTTTATCTCAAAGTATCTGTTTGGGGATGGGATTTTCTCAACAAGAATGTGTAAAAACACATACGTCTTCACATGGAAATATTTAAAAAGACTAGTGAGAGTTTAAGTACCCGACCTCTGATACACAGATGCTGTTCAAATAGAGCTGATAACACTTTCCATTTTAAACAAACTGTTCTTTAAGGTCTGTGCTACTCAGTTATTCATATTTCCAACATGTTTAACACTGTAAGAAGCCTGTTGCAGGTTAATGGTTCATTCTGCTAATAAAAGGTTATTGCTTGGAATCATAAGAACAAAAGAAGAGAATAATGAAACCCTAAAACAGCAAATGGGTTCATCAAGACGACAAGTAAGTTATGTAACATATTTTGTGTAATGGAATAGTAACTGTACCGGTTTGCGTTCCCGTTTCGTCGGGATGTGTTGTGGAGGCTGAGGTGGTGGTTGCTGCTGTTGAGGGGCGGGGTTCATAATAACCGGTGCCGCCTGCACCGAGGGGGTGAACTGTGGCTGGGCAGGGTAGTAGGCCCCTGCTGTGGATCAGACAGAGAGAACAACGTCAACCAACACGTTATGATTTAATACTACACGTCATAAACACACAAGACAACAAATGAGCTGTATTTACACAATGACAGTCGACATCAATAATGTTCCTAAAGTCAAGTTCTGCTGCATCTAAAATGTGAAATGTGATTTTACAGCATAACAGCTGCTCTTTTATGTCCAGTACAAAGTTATGATACCATTACACTGAGGTAATTGTTTTAGTAGGTACTTAAGGCTTTTCAGTGCCAGCTGAGGAAGTGGGAAGCTTATATTAACATTTAAGGAATATATCTGATGAGGTAATAATAAACCGTTTACAATCTGTGTAATGACACTGTTATTAAAGTTCCATTCCTCGATTATAAAAATAAAGTGTTTAAACGTAAGTGTTAGCACGATAAAGCTACCTGAAAAGATAAAGCTTGGTAAAGTCAAACCTTTAAACTTGTTATCACAGCAACTTAAAAGTTTTCCAAATTTACTTATGATTCATGAATGAACAACTAAGTGAAAAATAAATGAGTTTAGAGACTGTAAAAGAATAAATAATAATAATTAAAGCCATATAAGGACATCGTGATCATATCATCAGGATAAATTATGTGATTTAATACCAGGTCAAATCTTTGTGTAAACCAGTTTGTTATTTACTTTAACACACAGAAACATCCCAACCGTTTCGGTAAAGCGAAGCCTTGCGCTCAGATGGTACCGCTGCTTTCCTGACAGTATCTACTGATTATCTATTCCACTGTATTCCAATTCATGTAGAATTTTTTTCCTTGCATTACTTGATCAAATCTTTGAGCTTAATGAGACATATTTATACTGCCTACAAATATTCAGTTTTTCTGAATATTTGTAATGATGTTACTGACAATAACTAACAATCATGTCATCTTGGATCTTGGGAACACCAAGTTCTCGGCATATTTACATGAAATGTTGATTTCTGAATGTATTAATTGATTAATAATTTCAGCCAATTTTCTACCAGCAGTTGAAGGAACAAGTTACTGAAAACAAATAAACATATTATTTTAAATTGTGTCTTTCCGTAGACTCCGTTTGCTCTTGCGTAAGCTCAGAATTCCCCTTCAGGTTGAATCTGACAGCACAGTCGTAATGGCATCTGGAGATCACCACAGGTATAGGGCGTCAGGCCATGACCAATCAATCTCTCCCTCGGTGTATTGTTTTCTCTTATTTCTTAAGGATATAGATATCATCATATCAAATTCATAAACTAAATCAAGACAGCTTGAAAACAGCTCCTGAAAAGAGTAAAAAAAAAAAAATCAACATTTCAAAGAACTTCGATTTGCCTACCCTGTCAATAACGTCAACAAGACATCCAAGAGCTCAGTGATATTACCTGGCCTTGTACCTGACCCCAGCTAGAGTCCAGCTCAGTTGTTGCCCACTTTCAAAAGGACTGGGATAATGAAATCCTCTGATTGAGAAGGCCTATCTTTCAGCCTGGCAGTGGCTAGCTCCTGCTCTGCCCCTCTCCCCCTCTGCATGCATTTCAGTCTAACTCACATTACTGAGTCTGCATTGTTGACCAGGAGCAGCTCGGCCTAAATATAGTCAAAACCCACACCGGCTGGGGGAAGAGAGCAAGCGTGCAAGAGGGAAAGGGAGGGAAGACATACAGAGAGAGGAGGACAGCGAGGGGCTCAAGGGGAACATGCTGGAAAGCAGAAAGCCAGAATGAGACTTTTCTTGGACAGTGTCCCGATACTGTAAATAAGAGGCTTGAGATATGCCTCAAGAAGTGCAGTAGGTCGAGAGAGCAATGAGAGACACTCAGACTGCAAAGAGACACACTATCTAGATGACACCTACCCTCAGAATGCTGCTGCTCTTGAGACCCACGATTCCCCATGTTGAATGCCTGCTGAAAGCAGATCTGCGTTTAACCAGAAAATGGAGAGGGGTTTTCTCTTCAAACCCCCCTCTCTGACTTTTTCCTGTCCTCTCTACAGGTGCCCTCTCAGAATGACTTCTTTTAATGCTCAGCCCTCCCTCTTCCAGCGTGTCTCCATTTTGCTCCTCCCTCTGACCTTCCTGATTCCTCCCTGCCTTTCACTTTTTTTTACCTTCCTCACTCCCTCCCTTCCTTCCTTTCCCTCTCCACAGTGCACTGGCAGGCAAACAAAACTGTACAGTTGTGTGAGTCAGAGGGGCTCTAGTTCGGCTGAGGGCTGCCCCTATCTTATCACAACAGACAACTGATGTGATCCATGCTGGTATACACTGGATTGTTTACTACTTAAAGGGTTGGGTCGTGTGTATGAGTGCAGGATTACTTCAGCAGATCACTCAACTTTGGAGGAAGGAGTCTTATAAATAGATATTCCGTCAGCAGCACTATGTTCGAGTGTGTGTCTTTACCTGATGGCTATTAAAGGTATCAGTGGTCAAAGAGATGGCACCAATTAAAAGTGCCTGTGGCCTGGGGATCAAAGAATGATATTCTGGGACTTTTACCAAAGCTTTATGATGGTGCTGAAAGAAAAAAACTATTCCCACTCAGAAACACAATATATCTGTACCACTGTCTTGGCCCTACACTATATCCAGTGTATGTTTACAAAGCAAACAGTAGATCAGAGGCTAGAGTTTGAGAGCAATGTCTCACTGTCATATGACCACGTATTTAGGGTCATATGCCAACCTTATGTCGTGACATGTGACTTCCAGAACAAGCAATGTGACACACTGTCCAACACAAACATATGAGACAGTCTAAAATAAACACCATAGACAGCCAAAAAGCTATTTCTTTGACTGCCTGATATATGAAGAAAAAGACTTGCTCGGCCAAGCAGAGGAAAGTGACTAAATTGACACTAAACCCTGCCAAAACATAATAGCCAGTAAGACCAGCATTTCATAGGTGATCACTTTTGTTTCTTTCTTATTTACAGACTTAGTACACAAACAATTTTATATAATGATCACTGAACAGTTACCTTGAGAATATCAACAATAGAAAGTGATGACTGCTACTGTAGGCTTCAGTGCTCTGATGTCGATTATATGTTCAAATGCATTCAGTTTTAAACCTAGCATGCCTTATCCTGCTCAAAGTTTAACTCATCATTTAACATGGGGCTCATTAACATTAATATACTATTCAGAACACAGGATCAATGAAAATATTTATCGCAAATGGAGTCGAGTTGTTGACATATCCATTCACTTAGTGCAGGAGGATACTGAAAATGGGGATTTCATGCTACACATCAAATGGTTGCAAAAATAAGGTCAAATTTGAGAATTTGTTTTAAGTTAAATAAAGGTAAATTCTCAGATGAGCTCAAACCAAATAATTGATTGGACTCGCTGCTATTCAATGCAGCCCGAATTAAATCTAATAGTTACATTGTGATTGTTTCCAACACATAACAAACCCCTTCAAGAGAATAATGTACTTGAAAAACCTTATAAACTGATCTCGGCTTAATTTAGCTGCTTTAATCACTGATTTTCAATGGCAAATTTTCTGCTTCATACAAACCTGTTACGCCTCTGTGTGAAAACTATATTTCCCTTAACAGCTTTGTATACGCGAGTGCAGAGTATGCAGAGGTATTGTCCGAGCACCATGCACATCCCCGGCTGTTTGTACTGCATGGTGAGGTGCAAAGAGCATGGGCATGAAAAGCCTAATAGGAAGAATTGTGTTTTTACAGTCCTTTATTCAGGCCTGCACGTTCGATTGCTGATGAGCTACAGTTTAAACAAAGACAACACATAGTTTAGATGCCTGCTGGGTGAGTGGGGGGGGGGGGGGGGGGGGGGGGGGGGTCAGCAAGTTTGCTCGGGCATTGTCAGTTCTTGTGGTGTACTGACACGCAGCCGCCTCTAGAGGGTGCGACAACCCACAGGATCAGAAGGAAACATGTCTGCAGTGCTACTGCATTTTGTAGATGTGAAGTTATGAATGTTTATGAAAACAGAATGTGCTGGTAATACATAAAGAGTTTAAAAAGCAGAGATACATTAATATGTATTAATTACTATTGACAGCCACTTTTTATGTGCATTATAAACACAGGAATCTGAAATGCTAAATACAGATGTTATGTTATGTACACTCACATTCATGCTTTAATATATTTTTTTGGTGTACCTGTTTCACTCTAGTTGCTCAGACTATGACAGAACGCAACTTTTTACATGTTTTACTTTCAACACGTCCCCAAGACAAAAGCTTGTCTTATAACCTCATTTCATTATGGTTTAATGGTCCATGTTAGCTGACAGTCATCTCTGCTGATTTCTGTGTGTGATTGTGAATGTACTGTACAACTGACGGATGTCGTTGCTCTTTGGTTCTGAGGTACACCCCCCCCAGACATTAAACATTCTGCTACAGATTCTCAGACGATTGAGCTTCTATGAAGCAAGAAGATGTAAGGAACATGCAGAGTCATTTGGCCTTTGAGAATAGGACAACAATAATTTATAGCAAAATCATTAGAAGTGATTGATTTAAGGCAGATCACTTCTTTTTCGTAAACATTGATATGAAAAGACTTTAGGTGACCAGGGCAGCAAATGGAAAAAGCCCGGATTGCCAAAGCATCTAAGAACATCACAAAGAAACAAAAAGTCACGAAAGGACGAAAGATAAAACATGAAAAGATAAGTGAAAAAACCTTTTGAAAACAACTACCTCTGTAACAGCAATATGTGAGTCATCAATTACCACAGGGGAGGATTTGGTTATCTTTGTAAGCATGCCATGCTGCCTGCCTTCAGTAAAATAATTCCTACCATTCCATTAAGGAGTGTTAGAAACGTAATGTTATGGACATGGTACATGTCAGTCTACATTTTTTTTGCTTCCTTAACTGATCAACTTTGGAAGATGTTTGACCTGTGGTTGCTGGTTGTAACAGGTGTGATGAGACAGAGGCAGACAGTGTTCTGTTGCCTCTGATTCCGACACCACATTGGGGAAAAGTGAGATACTGGGGCAGCAGTATGGTGGCTTTGATTGGCTCAGTGTAAACACAAGGGTTATTGTTAACATCAATGTAGCTGGATCTAAGTATAAAATGGGTCAATTTAAAAACCCCTGTTACGTGTCTCTCTGTGTGTGTGAGTGGCACAAGTGAGGCCCCAGGTAGAGCCTCTTACCATAAGTACCATATTCAGCTTGGCTGGTGGCTGGGTAGAAGCCTGGGGTGCCTGCTGGGACTGGGTATTGCTGGGGTGTGGCCACGTAGGTAGCTGACCGGTACTAAGGAAACAAACAGAAGGGAACATGGAAGATAAGACAGAAAGAGAGGAACAAGACAAAATCATATGACAGTGATAAAAAAGGTATAAAAGTGTGACTCAGACTTGCACACAAGATAAGTCCCCCTCTCTTCAAAATCTCAAGGTACGTAACTGTGTACAGTTTGCTCAGTGGCTTTACTACTTGTAAAAAGTGCAACAATGTATAAGCTTGGCACGTTGTTACGGAGGTAGCACAGTTGCTGTGACAATGCAGATACTTTAACAAGACTACAACTTGGACATAACCTAGTTTATGTGAGTGCGTATTTAAGGCCGGCACATGGTTCTGCGTTTTCAGAGACACGCAGGCACAAGAGCCTCTTGCCTGCCCAATCTTGCGTGCGTTTGCCCAATTTTTTTAACTATACAACAAATCTACGCAGCCCGCAAGGCTGGGATTGGTCTGCTAATTACATCCTTTCCGGAATCACATTTCCGGTTTCATGCACCATAATACCGGCAGAAATAAAGGAAGATTTAGAAGAACGAATATGGACCAAATAGAAGAGCGTTTTTGCAGAAGAGTTCCGAAAGTATGACCACTTGTATAACCCGTCATTGACGGAATACAAGGACGGGCAGATGGCTGCAATTCCTGGAAGGAGATCTCGGCTAATGTGTAGGAAGATCAGGGACAAATTTGTCCACCAGAAAGGGCTATGAGGGTGGCTATGAGTCCATCGACACAACTGCGTGAAAAGTTTCAGCCGCAGTACCATGCGCAGGCCTAATTCCGTTGGTGTGTATATTGCATGCGTGTAACATCACGGGTTGCGTCACGTGTTATATATTAAAGTTTTCCAGCAGATCTGTATTTTACTTATCCATTGCGGGTAATGATGTACACAAATGGACCTGTGCAGGATTTAATACCATGTGTCTGTAATGTATAGAACATTTATTACAACAATGGGTGGATAACAAAAGCTTCATATTTACACAGGCATAAAAAGGAAATGTTTTTTTTTCTATTTTCATCAACTTAGAAATGTTTGTGTGTAAATGTGGTGTGCCATGTCTGCTCAATTATTAACACCATCTGGTTTGTGCAAGGACAATCTGTCAGTGTCACTAGCTGAAAACAACCCAGTTTGTGCCCCCTACCTGTCCCGGTATGAAGTAGGCGGGTCCCTGAGGCGAGTTGGGGAAGGGCAATTGTTGCCCAGGGATCATCATCATTTGGGAGCCAGGGCCTGGCTGGTAGACATGGGTGGGCGTCACGGGTCGAGGGGCATTGTTGGGAGGGACACCTCGCGGCCCACTACCAGGAGGCAAGCTGCCCCTGTTGGTGTAGTAGGGCTAAACAGCAGGGAGGTGAGAATAAATAGTTAGGGAAAGGTGAGGATGGAGATTGATATTGAGAGGACATGGAACAAATGTAGATGATAGTGGGAAAGACAAGCGAGAGGTGAACAGGTTTTAAGGAAGATGTTGGAAGATTAATGGGATGAATTAGGTAGTAAAGAGACAAAGTAACAAGGGAATTATTTGGTTATCTTTCTGAAACCTCTGACATAAACATACCCCCAGTACCCAGATCTGATTTAATCTATTTAACCAAGTGGAGGTGGCTTGTCCAGCCTAACAGCAAGGCTCAAAGCTTGCCCATGAATCTGTGGCAAAACTCCAACTGGAAACATATTGGTCTGGCCTGCCTGGAGAGATAAAGCAGCTAATGCAGGTTCATTCAGAACCTCCTCATTGACATTCTGCTGCTCGCCTGGGAGCTAACTGCCGTAGCCAGCGAAATTACACCAAGCCAACAAAGAACAAAGCTGCCAAATATTAGTCACACACATATGCATTCCTCATGAGGATGGGGGGGGGGGGGGGGGGGGAGAAGACTGAAGGAATAACTGGAAGAAAAAGGATGAGTTACCTGTAGCGACCTGAAGTTTCCCTTCAGCAGCACAAACACAGATCACACACAGACACACATCATATGGAGGCAACAGGAGGGTGGGAAGAGAAGGAGTGAGAGAAAGAGAAAACCACCATGAGTTAGAGAAAGCCCAGGAACCATCCATTCTGAGCCAAGCAGTGAATTAACAAGCAGCATGCAGACAATAGGCAGAACATCGACTAATCATAAACTAGGTCAAATCTTCTTGAAACTACATCAGCTAAAATACATTGCATATAAAAAAGGTATTGACTAACTAATTTAGCAAACAAATGTGAGGACCAAAAAGACATTTGACGTAGCAGAGGAAAAGTGAGGGGGCCTGTACTATGAGGTAGGATCTGCAGTGTGTATGGCATATTTTTTTCCGTCCAATGAGGCTGGTTCACTTCCTATCAAGGTAAATCACCATGGTGACTAATCCTGAACCGCCTACTTGACCTGGAGCAGGTTAAGTTTAAGATATCAAATAAAAACAAATCAAAGTCAATGGCCCAAAGGACACCACAGGATTTTTTTTAGTATAAATTTTAGTTAACTGAAGATCCTTTGATTTCGGACATAATACGTGACAGTTTAAAAAAAAAAGCCTCTTCTGTCTTGTTAACAAAATTATCTGCGTACTGTTCAATTTTGTCCATCATTATAAATAAACTTTTCAGATAGGTTAACCTCATCACATATTAATTACTTCTCTTCTGTCTTACATTACTACAACTTTTGATCTATCTGTATCACACGTTAAAAATAGTTTGTTCATCATCACATGACTGTGGATGACGGTTGTCCAAACATCTGAGACTGTAATGGGAAAACTATGACGAAATTACTGCAGACAGGGCTGAGAATTGTAATACATCAGTCAGACTGCGCTCTGCTTTTCGAATTCAAAATAACCACAGGAATATTATATCCTTTTATGTTCTGGAAAAAGGGTTTTACCTGTTGGATATAAATATTAATAATAGGCCAATATATACAGCTGACTCATAACTTGGTCATTGTCTAAATGTAATGCTTAAATTCCCATATGTACAAAAGGTGAAATCTGAAATCATAATGGCAACTAAAATTATTTTCCATCAAGTCATTGTATATTCTTCAGGTCAATCAAAATGTTTGGTACATCAT
Organism: Platichthys flesus; assembly: GCF_949316205.1. Lineage (NCBI taxonomy): Eukaryota > Metazoa > Chordata > Actinopteri > Pleuronectiformes > Pleuronectidae > Platichthys > Platichthys flesus. Next base: position 7,317,104 of record NC_084948.1, on the reverse strand, counting down.
TTAATGAAATAAATTATTTCTTTTTTTTATGAATCCAGATTCTTGCGTTATTGGGAGGTAACTATTACTGTTGTTAATTAACAACAACTATATGTACAAACATTTCCTAAAAACAATAAAGGATACCTGGAAAACTTCATGACATCAGTAACAGAAGATTTATATATTTGTGTTATTCTTCAGTTATGACTAGATAATAAAAGAAATTCTCTGGCCTTTATTGTCTGCTATCATTGTTATATGACCTGACTCAGATTAAACCCTTTGACAAACAAATACATAAAACCATCAATTCCGTAATGTGGCAGTAACATGCAGCTGTTAAAATACAATATATAAGTTGATATTTGTTTAAATGTATGGGATTAGTATTTGGTGTCTACAGATGGTTAAATACAGGTATCAGAATCAGCATTGGAACATCTCTATTTGGAAACTGCAAGTCTATCATTTAAAGAAATGAATCCCCATCTATCCAAACCCTGTCATGTTAGTCACTTGTGCTGTTAGTACCTGTTGGTGTAAAGGTCGGGGCCCTGGGGCAAACTAGAGGAGGAGGAGAGGCAGACAGAGCAGAGGTTAGAGAAAGCACAAGATCAATGACATTTTCCTGACCATTACAGCAGAGGTTCTTGTATTTGTTGTGGTCACCTAGTAGTTGCTATTTACAATTAATTTACAATATAACCATCTTGTCTAAAAAAATTGGTAAAAAAAATAATTTAACATGATCAATACAGCAGTACTGACTTCAAATACAACTCTAAAACGAATTACAGTTGGAGCCGTTGCCTTTTGTCCAGCATCAAGGAGTAAAACGGAGAAAGGAGTTTAAACCATGTAGAGAAGGCCGGTGCGAGCATGTAGCGCACTACGGTGTTAGAATTTGTGAGGCGTATAAAGGGCAGGCTGATACTTACAGCTAAAATGGTGCAGGACTGGTGAGAAGCAAACAAACATGCAAACGTTCCGAGAAATTTAAACACGTGCTCAAAAGACTCTACACTGTGTTTACTACAGAGAGGATTTCAGATGGCGACAGGGAGAAGAAGTAATGCTTAACAAAAGACCTTGATACTTTCCATCCAGGATTTATAATTGGATTAGTTTGTCTGCGATTTCTCTGACAGAAGTGAGGGCCAGGAATAACAGAAAAACTAAACTTAGATATACAACATGAACGTAGCTTAGACAGAGCGGTGGTTGAACAGGGGAGCCTAACTATTTGATTTAGGTGCACTAGCACATACTTTAATTTAGGGGCACCAACAAATGTGCATAGCTTGGCACTGTAATAATTCACCTACCTTTACTTGACAGTTCCCATATATATATATATATATATATATATGGGAACTGTCAAGTAAAGGTGTATATATATATATATATATTGCTAATGTCGAACTAGGGCTGGGTATTGCCACTGTTCTCTCAAATAAAGTCTGATTGACAAGGTCTTGATTCGATTTCAGTTTGACTCAATATTGAATAAGTCCAAGATATGTTATGTACAAAGTTTGCCTGGATATGAAAGAAATCTTCAGAGAACTAAAGCTGTAATCTGAACAAGGAACACTCACTTAATCAAAATCATCATCAAAAATATTAAGGTTAGCCTGTCACAATACCACATTTGGTTGGACGCTATTTTATATCACAAATTGTTGCGAAAATTATATAACGCCATCATTATTTTGAAACCCTTTTAAACCGCCGGTATAATGATAATATTATAGCATAATCATGCAAATGCATCCTTTCAAAGAGCAAAGAACTTAATTGTAAAGAATATTCCGTCCGGCATTTGAATTAGAATGAAAATTAAAATATCTTAAATAAATAAAACTATACACCACCATATTTGTTACCAGCTCAGTAAACAGGATGTAAGGTTTTTGCTTTACATTAGATTTCAGGTTTGTATTGTATTCTGTATTTTATATCTGTATCGCATGTGTGAACAAAATGGTCAAACTCTGGAGCCCTGCAGTAACTCGCTTGTGTGGAAGTTACGGCAAAAGGTGCAGTTTGACAGACTGTTTTAATAACTTGACAACTTCTGTCACTGATATGTAGGCCGGAGTATTAGGGCCACTTAAAGGGGGGGAAATTGGGATTATGAGAGAAACGTCAATTTACAAAGATAAAGTCGGAGTATAACGAAACAAGTCTTAAGTTAACTTAAGAATAAAGTAGTAATTTCAGGCTATGTGTCACTTTATAGAGTGTTAAAATTAGGAGTTTTGAGCATCTTTTTTTAGTTATACTTTGCTGTAGGTTTCACAAATTATTGAAATACTTTTGGCTCATCAGCACCACATAATCTAAAGTATCCAGACTTTTAAAAGATTCTGAAAGAAACTGTTTATATTCTGAAGAAAGAAACACATAGAACATTCTTGCTTTGTGGAGGACATTTTTGGAATTGGTCCAAAAATCTGCTCTCTTTTTTTCTAAATATGGGCCTTATACTATAGATTTGTAATAGACTTAGTAATTATTTTTCAGGAATGGACCTTAATCCACCACCGTGTGATGCAGGGTTCGGTGAGCAGTTGGCAGGCCTACCTGCCGGGTCTGTGGTGTTGGGTTCATTTGTGGAGGCGGCGGGGAGGCAAACACAACAGAAGGGGGCTGCCCGGGGGGGTATGAGGGCTGCAAGAGACAGGAAGTGATATTAACAGCAGAAGAATGGGATACAGGGACAGGGAGCGAAGTGGGATGAAAAGTGGTCAACAAGTGCACAGGTAGTGAGGCCAATATTTATGCTCAGGTTGCTGTTTTTTTTCCCCTCATGATACCAGCATCTTTTCTATTTTCAATTTAAGGGTGAGCTAATATCTATAAATACATTCTTCATGTGCATTTACAGAATCTGCAGGTGAAGAGCAATATTTTGGAGCTGGTTTCCAGTTTGATCAATTATGTTTGAGGAGGTTTTGGTTGCCCTCAAGTTAACAGTCTGTGTGGAGAGCTAAAGCAATGAAACACATTGACAAAGGCATTGACTATACTTCGAAATTGATCTGCATTCATGTGCAGACAGTCGTTAATAGAGATTAGCGTAAATGTCGTCTGGACCAAAACAAAACTGTAAAAGTTTCGCTCATTGTGTCTGTACAAAATTTGACTGAGCCTTGCGATGAGGTCTACACCGGAAGCCACAAAATATTGAGGAGGTAAAACCTTCTGAATTGATCATACTCTTGCCCTCTTACTTTAAAGAACCAGACAGACCCAGGTGTCAACCATTCGCCTCCTTGTAGCACAAGCTACATTGGCAGCTCACGCTATTATTTCTGACAATTACTGTTTAGTACAAAGACTGCGTTAAGGCACTCTCTGAGACATAGTGGAACATCCTCTGCTGCTGTAACCCTTCCCTACTAGAGAGTGCATTGCTGTGTGATCTGTTTTTTCATTGTGTGTTACAAGAGCCCTTTTCCCCCGTGAGAAACAAAGTGGGACAAAGCAACACGCCCTTCAAGAGCCAGTACAGAAAGGGAAGTAGCAAGGATCATTACCTGTGACAGGCCAGGGGAGGGGGCCGGGTGGGGGATGGAGGGGGGTCCCGTTATAGGTTGTGGTGCTTTATTCATTTCTTGGAGTTCTGCATGGGGAGGCGGATGTGGACCTGTGTACAAATCTGCAGAAAGAGAGAATGGGTCTTTGGTTACGAAAATGATGGTGTCACATTCAGCACCCCTGCTACATGGGCAACAACGTAGTACAATGTATAGCAGGAGGGTTTGAGTAGAATATGGGACATTTTCTTTTAAGAGATAAATCAAAGGTTCACTTCTCCCCCTGAAACAGAGGTGTAAATCCAAAGCTGATATTTCCTTAGTTAGTAGTCACAGCTTATATTCTGTACTTACATTTATGAATCCTTTAAGGTCCCAAGTTACACTGAGGAACAGTTTGTCCTACGAGGAAGACAGAAGGGGAAATCTTGTTACCAGATAGAACGTCTTCTATACCTTGTTTATACATTGTTTTTACTGGAGGGGTTACTGTGCAGCATATCAAACAGACACAGATGGAATATTGAATACATAAACGTTTCTGATGATCCAAGTCGCCAAAACCAATGAGGAAACCTTAAGTTTGAAAAAACTGAAATACTACTTACTTTACGATAATGAAAGGGTCTATATTTAAGAACGAACTGCGACATAAGTATGTAGACAATTAATTACTGAGATTTCATTCTTTCATTATATTCATTTTGTGTGATGGTCTTTATCTTTCATGACAGATTTGATCCTCTTGCAGCCCTGGGAATGCATCATACCTGTCTTCAACAGCTCTGTGGCGAAAGGTTCGGCTACTCTTCCTTGTTAATTTACCTTCTCTAAAGATATTCTATTATTTCAAGTCAGGAGTCATAGTTAGCCAGGTTAAGGCCTTGGGTGTCTTATTCTGTGTTTTGAAAGATTTATAGTGTGACCTTTAAATGTCCTGTTTCTTGCACATTCTAAAGCCCCCTATCAACACAACTCTAAAGCTGTATAAAATCATGCAGTTTTGTGAGCAGTGGCTTTCTTCTAGGACCAACACGTGAAGAGGTTCGACTTCCTACAATGTTGGTTACACTGTCTCAACAGGCATCGGTTAACACAGCATGTACACATTGTTTTTTTTCATGGCAACATTATCTCAAATGTGTGTTTTTGAGTTTTTGAATGAGATTGGCATTATAACTCTTCATATAGCTCCAAAACTCTGCTTAGACACAAGACAGGAAAAACTTGAGTAATCTGTTGCGTTCTTTTAAAACCTTGCTCAATCCATAGACTGTATACATAAAAGGTTCAATCCCTTGTTCTCAAGGGAAATTACATTGCAATCAAATTAATGCAAATTATTTCCTTTTCTGTGGTGACTGTTCCATCACTTGTTTCACTGAGGTTGTTCTTTGAGGGCTGTCTTTTCTAGTGCCCGACTAAGATATTGGTTGAACGATAATGTTGGCTTATGTGAGCCTTTTATATTGGTAACTGTTTATGTTTGCTAATATGAGTCAATATTAATAGTTGAAGTTGTCGATTTTCCTCAAGTTTATGATTAAACTGTAATATATGAAGCCTAAAAAAAAAATCTCTCATATAGGATTTCAATTTTTTTTCAGTCAGGCTCTAGTCTTTTGTAATGTAGTCTGTCTAACCTGTTTAATAATTAATTCACAGGGTAAAACCAGAAAAGTATTAAACCGCACCATAAGAACAAAGTAACTTGTTAAGTTCCTGCTCTGGATAATATTTCATCAAGTGAATAATGTAAACCTGTACTTTAAGTTATAATTGTCAATTTAGCTTCAAGGGTTTTTCCGTGTATAAACTGAAATTAGTTCTATTCAGTATTTTTAATACTGTACATAGAACATAGCTGCCTCAAAGCAAGAATGTTCCTTGTTCAAATCAATTTGGGTTGATTGAGGACTCTAGACTGTCCTTAGGTGTGATTGCGAATGGTTGTTTTTTTTCTATATGGTGGCCGTGCAATACACTGGATACCAGAATGTACTCCACTTTACGACCAATGGCGGCTGGGATTGGCTTCAGCTCCCCCCCACAACCCTCCCAGAAGGAGATATATAGATTATGGATTAATAGTCTTAAAAGGGTGCTGCAAAATTAGCTCTAGCTGAATTACGAATACACATCTTCACAGCAAGTTAACAATAATCTGGATTTTTTGCATGTCCACTTATCCACAGATTACGTCATTTTATCATTACAGTTCAGATAAATGAAGGTGAAAGCAGGGAGGGTCAAAGTTTCCTTATTAAATCCAAATCACATTTACAATTAAACCTATGTCCACCATCAACTGCATGACAGTTTCAAAAGCTTTCTTGTTACATACATGGTCACAATCAATGACCTTGTTTCAAGTCCAATTTGAATGCCGGGGCTTACGGACACAGGAGCAGTATGGAGAAATTCTAGGGTTTTTTCCTGTTGCATTTTACGTTTGAAGAAATGGTCATCGTTCACTTCAATTGTATTGGATTTGGTGGCAACGCCGTTCACCCCTGAAACTCTAAAAGTGTTTAGTGGAACTTTCTTGTGTGCTATGTTTAGGGGACTGATATTTAAGAGTGTGTGCAATTTGGTGCAACACAAAAAATCCAATCTAGTTCATTTAAATGTGGTTTCATAAGGGAAACTGAACAGGCCTAGGTATGCACTCTACCAGGTGACGATCTAGTTATGTAAAGTAACACGAGTCTGAAACAGCACATTAGTTACAAAAAGTGAAGATACTCAGAAAGCTAATATTTTAGGCTTCAGTGAATTTCAATTATATTATTAAATGATCCTTTAGCAGGATCAGAGACTTGCACCAATACAATTTATGATTTGACTGGCTAAGAAACTATGTTTAGCGTGGGTCAAGTCAGGCCAATACATGACCTTTTTTTACTTAGGTCACCTGTGCCAAAACCAATCCAGTGTATGTGATGAAGTTTGTCTGACCAAAGCTGATCTAATTTCAACCTGAGTTCACATCTCCTAGAATATATTGGTGTCATTTTGAATCCACGGGCAATCGTTCCTCCCTCTGACCACCACCTATTCAATACATACATTTTTTAAATTAACCCATTATTATGCAGAATGCTTTAAACTATTTCCACCATTTTTGTCTCCATCTCCTGATTTCGGTGTTGTCATCCTCCTCAGGATATATGGTCCTGTAATAGTGACACATTTTGTATTTATAGCCCAAACCTACAATAACTCTGCCACTGACTCACGCCCTTTTCCCTGGCACACACACACACACAGAAGCAGCAGTGTAAAAAGCCTGAGTCATGATGAATCAGTGTGTTTTTTCTTTTTCAAAGAAGAGGAAATTACACTGCAGAAATGGCTACAATCGTCATGGTTACCATGACTATATCAACACACAAACAAAAGGAGACAGAAAGACAATGAGCTTTAACTGAGTGAGGGTTTCCATACAGATGAAATCTCTGGCTTACAAAAACACTGAGTTACACTGATAGTCGGCTCATCCCCACTGGAGCTTTGGAGCTTAGAGAATGGCAGCAATGTTAGCGAATTAAATGCAAATTCTCTGCCATGTCATTGTAACTTGATCGTTTAAAACTGATGCAAGACTTTTAATGAAATAAAAACTCCAGAGGAGCTTCAAAGCTGATCCGCAGACAGATAGATTGTCAGACTGAGCGGGGTTGGCTGGGAGATGAAATGCTGACTAAACAAAACCCAGGGCTAAAATAGGGTCTAAGACCAACAACGTTGGACAAACCTCCGAGGCTTAACTACTCTTACTGACAAACACAAAAGTCAAAAAGCTTAAGCTGTTTGGGGAAATGCTTTAACCTGAAGGAATGACACTTGATACGTAATCAATCATTGTGCCATTAAAACACACACCACACAGAATTAGTCTGCAGAATTTGAGAAAGTGAGTAAAGTGAGAAAATGCAAGGCAACCCTTACCCCACGGCTAATCACACACAGTCCAGTCATTTGAGCTGGTCTGACATGCAGAACCATGCAGATCCAGCCACCAGGAACACCACTGTTAAAACATGCTCATTCAACTGTTGCATAACCCTCTTCATGCACTCCTCTGACCGGCTAAGGGACAGGAGGAGAACATTTTGGATATCATATGACTTACAGTAAAGGGGTGTGAATTAACCACTGTATGTACACACATCAATTATATTCAGCAGACCCAGTGCAACTTTGTTGTTATATTCAGAGGTGCCCACTGTTTATCCCAATACGACTAATGCTGCGAAATTAACAAACTTTACAGCCTGGCGACAAAGGTGAAAAAAATTGTTAATTGTGACTTCCAGGTCTGCAACAAATTTCAACATACTTAAAAAAAATGCTGATATTTACAAAGACCACAATGATTCCGTAGATTTTACTAAAAGGCTTTTTACTTACACATTCAGTAACTCCTATGTTGTGTATAGCTCTCTGACCTGCAGACTGAAATGTCAATCTGTACCTGCCAAAGAGCCACACTGTTGGCTGTGGTAGTAACACGGACACAAAGTGTCACTTAATTTAACTGGATCACTTTAACTGTAAACTATAGCTCAAATTTAGTTTACAGCCTGTTATTTACATTTGGGAAGCATTTATGCTCAAACCTTCACTAGCAAGCATGTCAACAAGTTTAGAACAATTTAAGCCTGTATATAACTTTCACCAGCCTTAAGATAAGAGAGTCAAAGTAATGTAATCTAGCTAAAAGGTTTCTGCAGTATTCCACTGACCTGCAGGAAAATTGTCAAGGTTCAAGTGGTTGGAATTAAGATATCTTGCATTTTAGTCAATTGTGCAGATTCATCTCCAAAGACACTGAATACCGCATTTCCAAAAGATGCGAGCAAACAAACCGCTACATGAGGTAAGTCTGTCTGGTACATGTCTACGCTTTTAAAATCCACACTCACAGTTTGGAAGATTTGTTACAAAGTGTTAGTGTCAAGGCCAATGTGAGAAAAACCTGATGACAGCATCAGGGTTATTTGAACTATAACTATATTGAACCATTGTTTCCCCACATTGACAAGAATCTTTGTGTGTAAAATTAGAGCAATGCTCCTTTTCGCAGAATTATAGCAACTTACAGATTAAACAACACTGAACAAGTTCAAGCTTTACACTACTATTGTCTGCCACTAGCACTGCTCAAAACAAAACTGGATTTTCAATGATCACATTTCCAACGGTAATGTGTTAGTGACCAGCACATAAATGCAAATGTGGCTTCAGTCATTTCAAGGCGCGAGGGATGCACGGACTGTGAAAGTTCAGGACCAGTGACACAGCATCACACCAGTGCAGCCTTGTTCAGCCCACCCATGTTCCTCTGTTTTACGAACATTCTGCCAAAACCCACGCATACTCAGACTCCAGACTCCACTTTTCATGACAGGAAGCTGAGTAGTGTCCTCATGTCAGACAAACTGAGACAGCCTGCTTCTCGCAGATCTTGCATTTTGTCTTAAGATGCTTCAGTCATTTCTTCTTCTGGCTAAGCTTGAGTGGTAAACTGAGACTTGGGATGGACATCTGTCCATTTCAGCTATGTTGTCCATTAACCATGCATATTTGATAGCATCCATTTTAGAGGCAGCATTCTCAGCAGTAAGGTCACATGTCTGCAGTCCTCAACACCTGCCACATGCCTTCTGCAGCGAGCAGGGTGAAGTGATCCTCACCAGGGTTGAAACATGAACAAACCAGCACAGTCGCCCTCTAAACAAACAATCTTACATTAGTACATGTCTTAGGGCGACTACCAGGATGATCATCCATTGGTATAACACCGGTGGCACGTCAACTAAAACGGTGTGCCACTTCTGCTGTGACACAGGGGCGTGTCTGTCTACTCACGCACACGACGAACTACCAGGACAGTTATTTCCAAGGGATTGTTATATACAAGCAGATCCCACACGTAGGAAAAAGGGTGCGGAGACGTGCTGCTGGATGTTGTGCTATTAGCCGTGTTGCTAACTTCCCTAGGCCCAATCTGGATTTACCACGTGGTTTTGCCTGCTATTGGCGCGACGCACATCACAGTTGCCGGCTTCATGCCAGCCACACCTCAGACATGACAACATCCCATTTCGTGTAAAACACAACTCATACCAAGCAAGCGGCGTTTCGGGGAGTCATCGACGTGGAGAGACGTGAAGGCGGCCGCGTCAATGAATGGAAACACTAACCTAGATAACTGTCAAGCTAAGGAGGCGGTGGCTACTGGTCGTTAGCACGCACGCTGATACTCACTAGCTCGACGTGCTCCACACTAACTACAGTTGAAAGCTAACCAGGTATAAACACAGCAGCACCGTCAGAGGTGTCGTGACAGAGATGAGTTCCGAACACAGCCACACTGAGTCAGCCACCTCCAGACTTCTCTCCCAGTTCAACACCCCACGGCAGCTTGTGTGTAGATTCTGCTTCACAAGCGATGCGGATGAGAAAGTCCATGTTTTCTAAGCAGCGCTAAACCTGGAGCACAGCGACCTGGCACCAAACTCGGCCGTTTATTAACAGGCGTTAAGGTAACAAATCCGTGGCATACTTTTGTCCACCAGTGTCTCATAATTAATTTGTCTAGGTTCCCCCCAACAACAACTGTATATGACAGCACATATCTTTAGCTGTCTGGGTAACTAGAGTTGTCAGGTTATCCATACTTACCGCCTAGCGCAGAAGGTTACAGATCACTGGCATCAACTTTACATCGCCATCACATGCGTTCAGGTATCAAGTTAACAGAGAGCATGTTAAACACACGTATCTATACACAAAGACACATGCGAAAATGAGAACACAAGCTCTGCCACTTACTGCCAGGCTGCTGACATCAGGGTAGGACCCGGCTTCGACCCAACCAGTGATATGACCTACTGCTACATATATAGCCTTCTGCGTCGCTAGCTAGCAAGCACTAGGTTGCTAGTAGCATAAATTGCGCCTACCGGCGAACACAACATTGTGAGGCGACAGTCAATATCTCGCTTGTCAAATATAGCATACACACACTTATTGTAAAACGCTTAAACCCGTAGTATTAAAAACTCAGCATGGCTGCATATCGCAATGTTAACTTGCTAACTGAACTAGCTTAACCGAAGAAAGAACACCCACGTCGTCTTAGCATGGGATGCTAGCGGCGGGCTTGCTAGCTAATCCTCGAAAACACAGCAGGAGCTCCCAGTCCTCAGAAAGCAGTGAACAAAGTCACGGCAGAAACGTTTATCTCCACATTAACGGTTAAACGTACAGATGCATGTCGTCACAGAGCCCCTGAGTGACAGCGACCTCACAGGAACCTGTAAAAAGCAGCGTTTGAATACAGAAGAAGGCGCAGGACCGAAGCTTTACCTTCTCTCCTTGAGTCCGCAGAGCCGGACGGATGGAAAATCTTCCCGGAAGCCGGTAGCAAGGTAATTCCGGCAAAATCCCATCACGTGAAACTGGCCCAGCACCGTCGACTGGAAATATTCTCATCTATTATCTTTATTATGTTTCCATGTGTACATGTTTAGAGACGTTTTGTAATTTTGACCTCAGAGCAAAAACTTTATTCCACAACAAAAAACAATATCTATATTATCCATTCAATAATAATAATAATAAATGAATAATAATGCAAGTAAATGTCAGTTATTTCAAAATAAATATTGGCCCTTATCGATAAATCAGACAAATGAAAGTAGTTCCACGGTGCGGATTTTGGAGGTCTCACTTAACAATCAGAGCAAAATGTCCAACAGACACGATTATCTTTCAGGTGATTATCTCCAAAGACAATCCACAGACTTAGTCAAATATGTAGTGCTTATGAAAGCTTGGTCGGCAAACTGATTCATGGATATACTTAATAACTGATTTGAATAACTTTTGTGTCCAGCAGCCATCTGAAAAATGTAGATCTGTATATCCGATACTCTTAATTTAATATAATCTATTTGTTTACTCTAAACAAACAACCTCATATATAATCATGTAGATATTTATAACATAATATACATATGAAATAATTTATCTGTGACAAAAAAGTCACCACTGATAAAAAAAAATGTTGCACCAATCTTTACTCTTTAGGTCAAGACACCTGAGTTCATTGTAGCCTACTTCACATACTTAAATTAATTTAATTCTGAGCTACTGCTTCCATTACTCCAGGAAATAGGTATATATACACATCTGTGTGTACACACTAAGATTGCATGTGTATTCAGTATCAAGGCACCTTTCCTTCCACTAAGTGGCACCTCCTTGTGGAGAACCTGCTTAATACAGTTCTATGACTTTATTTGCACCTTAATCAATGAACACAGTCATAAGATTTGATCGATCTGAGATTTTATTTTTTTGAACCCTTGTACAGTACTCTAACAAACAACACCCCCCCCCCAAAAAAATAAACAACAAATGTGAAGATTACGTATTTGTAAATGGTCTTATTACAAAAATGACTGAGGAAAAAAGTATAAGGAAAAAACAAAACAAAATGTGAAGTATCGATGTGGTCTGAGCAAAGTTTTTATTTATTTACTGATGACTGAAACACATTCCCACTTTAGAGGAGGACCTCCAGTCAGTATAGCTGCTGATTTAGGTCACGTGTGAGAGATGAAACAAACCTAAAGCAATGAAGAGAACCAAGTTTAACCCTCTCTGTGTCATACCAGTCCAATTAACCCGACCCCAGTTATCCCTTTTTAATGGTTGCTGGTGTTGGGCCACAGATGACAGTGAGAAGACAAAGCAGTAGGGTAGGCCCGCCTCGCTCTTTCCAGCCATGCAGTAAACAATTCAATATAACAATTTCCAAGAGCCATGGAGGTCTACCCTTACAAACACAGGGAGAGACCGACAAAAGTGGGCTTTTTGGCTTCAGTCTAGGTTTCATAGTTGGGGTTCTTGCGGAGGATAACAAAGCCCTCCAGGATGGCGGTGACAGGGAGGTACTCCTCTGTGGCCAGCTCAGCCCTCTCTCCATGAGCCAGTAACACTGGTGTCGTGTGAGTCTGGAAACCTGTGATGGCCTTTGGCTTCCCTGCCTGGCCCACGACATCCACAGCCTGGACACAGATCAAACAAACTCATGAGATACAGAGACAGTTTTCTTTCAACTATTACTTGAAAAAAACATTTTCTTGAATTTTTATGATTTTTTCAAGAAGCAATTTTTCCTACAAAATAATGGTTTAATTTTACATAAACATTTCAGTCTGTACAAATCTCAAAGTAAACATGAGCTTTACCTGTCCAACTCTGACTGACACAGGCAGTGGCCGGAGCTCCTCGTCGAATGTGACCAGCATACGTGGCTGCATGGCTGCGACCAGGCCGTACAGAATGTAGTGAGATTTCCCCAGGATTACTGAAATGCACACAATCAGCCGCAGGGGGATTGTGAACACAAGGAAACCACTAATGATGAACTTGCATAACCATAATGTACAATGTTTGGTGGAAGCAGAGAGCAGAGGCAAGGGCATCTGGAGGAAAATGAACTCACTGTTCTTGACATCAAGGAAGGAAACGAGCACGGTGAGTAGTCCGGCGACAGCGACCTGGCTCATCAGCTGCCTGTCGCTATGGTAGGGACAGAGTGTCAGTGTGCCTTTTCCCAAGTGAGTCAGACCCTGTAGAGGCACAAACAGCAGAGAGTCAATACTTACTCAAACATACTGTCTGGTATAGAGTGCCTTTTGTGCTGCCACCCACCTGGGCCAGTCGGACCATGAAGAGATTGTTGGGGTCTTTGGCGTGATACTGTGCCAGCTGCCGAAGCATGGCGGCCAAACGTGCGTTATTTGTGCCTGAGGAAAAGGGAAAAATGTGGAGTCTGTTAAATGTGTTAAAGATGTTGACACTAGAGGCTTTTTCACAGGACGCGGCATAGTGCGTCACTGAAAAATGGCAAATATGTAACATGGACCTTCCAAGTAATCAGAGCTATTGGTGTTCAAAAACTTCACTGCTGTTTTTAATGAAGGGAAATGAAATACATTTACATTTTCAAAGGTTTTCAATACATTGAGTTTAAAAAATAAGTAACAGTAATTATGGCACAGGATTATATGATGATTCTAATTATACTCAAAATATTCTACTTAAACATGCAAGTCTAATACTATCAATGTTATTAGCATCTTAAGATTACAAAAAGTAAATTTTATTTATATATAAAAATATGCTAATGCACATGAAAGGCTCTAAGATTAAAACATACACTTAACAGTTAACCATATGCTACTTAATGCCCAGACCCCCACTTACCACTGCCCACCATGCCCATGGCAAAGATGGAGTTGTGTGAGACTTCGGGGTCTGCATCATGGGAAAACTTGCTGAGGGTGTCCAAGATGTTGAGACGAGGGTTGGACACAGAAATGAGAGCCAGAGCAAGGGGCACTGCTCGCCTGAGAGTGGGCTCACCATAACGAAGCTGATGGGATAAATACAGAGAAAATGTTGCTTTACAGAGTGTAAATGCAATGTTTTTTTTCGTTTTTCAATTGCAGGTTTAAGCTGTCACACTGCAGTACTAATAGTTGAAATGTTACAGGAGCAAGTTATGCATTGTTCTTTTTTTCAATCCATCATTAAATTAGGGCATAATAAGTGAATGAACACAGAGAAAACTGTAGTGATTGGTATCAAAGTAGATACGATATGGATCAAAAAGTGACAATGGTTGGGTGTGAAAATAAGAGAACTATTTAGTCAAGATGAGGTACAACATTTGAAATGGGATAAGCATAAAAGTTAAAAATAGACAAAAAAACATATTTGGTACAGAGGATTGACACTAAGAGTAGCTACTGACCAGATGTCCAAATGTTCGCAGTGCCATTTCAGAGCCAATCTCCTCCCCCATGGCAATCAGGGCAATACCAAGAACAGCTACACCCTGACATGAAAAAGGATAAGTTTACTAACATTTTCAAGCACACAGCTTTGCACACAACTATGATACAGAGATTGTAGGCACTGATAATTGAGAGGAATGTTGGCGAGTCATGATAATACGTTACCTGGTGGGAGCCCATATCTGCAGCACTGTCCTTCTTGTCTTTGTCTTTCTTATCCTTCTTATCCTTCTCCTCCTCTTTTTCTTTCTCCTTGGCTTCGTAGTGCTCACTGCAGATATGGAGAAGCTGCTGCACCTTCAGCACATTGCCAGAACCTTATGTGGGGAAAATAAATATTTGTGTGAGTTATGGCAATCCTGGAAAATTGGTTATCAAAGACATAGGTCTGATGGATATCTGCAGGCGTGCCAATAACTATATTGCTTGGTAATTGCTAGGGGGGGATGTACTGTGAGACTGACCTGCATACGCGCAGATATCCACTAGTGTGTTGGCAAAGCTGCGGAAGGGTTCAGGCACAACCTGTAGAGCTGCCAGGGTTGTCTCAATTGCCTCTCCTTTACCTAGGGAAAGTGAATGAGACAAAATCAACAGTTAGAGCAACATGATAAAGAAAAATTGCAGAAGAAGTGGAACTGACCTCTGAAACGTATCTTAAACAACACAAGAATCAGAAAGAGCAGTCACACATCACCTGTTACTGTATATCATTTTCCTTTGGTCCAATGCCACCATGACTCTTATTAGACCTGGTAATAACATATGTCATTACATCCTCAGTTCAGATCTAAACATACACTAAATATGTTCCTTACCCAGGTGGTTGAGTCCTAGGCCTAGAGGCAGCCAGCGGGCATATGTGTCCTTCAGCTCCTGTTCGTTCTTCTCCATGATGGTCTGGACGATGGTGGAAGTCACGTCGCCGTTACATGAACCTACTGCGATCATGCCACATGCAATTGCTGTCACTCCAACCACCTGGGGATGAAACATGCATACTTGTACATTGCTTAACTGATCATATACTGGGTACTATGGGAAGAGCCCTTAACACAGAACATGCATCCTTACCTCCATGCTGGATTTGGAGTCTCCCATTACAGGGAGAAGCAGAGAAAGGACATCTTCTCTGTTAGAGCCAGCGTAGGCCAGGCCCAGTCTGAAATCAAGATGACATTGATCAAGACACAGCCACAAAGTGCCGTAATAACATAAAACTGTATTGAACCTTAGTGGAGGGAAACAACATACCTACAAAAAAATGTAATAAAGATATAAGCAGGAAAGACTTAAAAAAACTTTTTCTAAACAACTGATGTCTGTTTGTTATATGCTGCTCACCCAAAGATGGCTCCTATCCTCATGACATTGCTGTTGTGTAGAACGTAGTCAGACAGAAGGGCGAGGGCTGGGTCACATTCATTCCTCACACCCGAGTTAACAATGCCACAGGCCAGGAGGGCGCCAGACTACACAGAGACACATAAGACAATTTAGAAAACTGAGAACTTGATTTTTATACCCTCTCCATCAGAGTAATAGGCATGAGAATAACTCAGCATATCATGCTGAGCGCCAGAGTCCCAAGTAGATGAAGTCATACTGCGGTTGTATTCCAGTCAATACAAAGGATTTGGCTAACTGGACGTAAAATTGAATTTAGAGATTTTCTACAATGTAAACTTGAAATAGATCATTAAAAAAAAAAATGAATAAGATAGTTATTTAAAGTTGTGGTGAACAAGAGTTGATACTGATGTGACATTGATATGATTGTTTTAATGACACCATATCTTTTTCTGAAAATAATATGAACTTTGTTGTAGAATTTTTTCAATAATTCCTCATAGGGATGTCCATCATTAACCATTAAAACGCAGACTAACAATATCAATTTCTATAAACGATTAATCTGTTAAAAGTAATAATAAAATAATAATAAAAATAATATGTCAGACACTAGCTGTTTTATTCTTGTTGGTTTATAATCCGTTAACAGGCATCGGTTATCTCTTAGAAAAAAGAAAAAAAAATGGAAATGTTCATCCTTTCTTTCCAGCCCAATGTTTACCTTAATGTAGTCCTCAGAGGAGTAGAGGTACTTGTCTATCTGGGTCAGACCACCATCCACATCCCACAGCAGGATCATACCCAGGGAAGCTGCAGCACTCAACATGCCTAAACAAATTCAGAAAATCATCAGTCACTGGACAATCATATAAAGTAGCACTGATATACAAAGACCCCCAACGTAATCATCATATATACGCATGTCAGTTAATCAGCTATGTCAAGAAAGGGAAAGTTCAACGAAGAACACGCGACAAGGGTTTTGAAAACCAAACGTACGACAGTATTTGTGTGCATATTTACCATGATCCTTGTTCTTGTATAGCCACTTGTTGCCATCGTCTGTGAGCAGCTTGTCCTGTCCAAAAGCTGCGTTGACAAAGCCGTTCACAAAGGAGGAGGCCAGATTCATACGAGCAGAGTCCACCTGGGAACCGCTCCCTCCAAATCCTATCAGATACAGAGTAGAGGTCACGCTACATGGCCAAATCAAATGTTTTTCACCATCACCAAACAAACAACTTTCAGTTCACTTTCTACAGTGGCCGGTAAATCACAAAACACAGCATCCATCAAACCATCTGGACTTACTGTTGTTTTCCAGGTGTGTTTTGTAGATGTCATCTGGGACTTTAGGTTCCATGATGTCCAACTGGGGAGGAGAAGATGAGTGTGTTAATAACGGTAATAAGCATTGGGTCATACTGAGAAAATACTTAAACCTGCTACTTCATATCAATCTTTCAGTATGACCCCCCTCGGAAATATCCTTTGCCCTCCGCATCAATCATTCTACTTCTTATCATCCACATAACAGTCATCTAGATTTTACTTCATCAAAATATCTCTGAATTTATATTGTTTTTATATTTAGGATCGTTTTTATGTATTATAAAAAAAAGAAAGGCCCCAACATTCTTTCAAATCAAGCAAACAGTTAAAAATGTTCAGCTTAGTCGTCTTTTTATCAGTTACCTCTCTGGCCAGGGCCAAAAAGTTGCTGTTGAGCTGCACATTAGACATAATCTCTGTCAGGTCTTCGTAGTCCTCTACGTCCTCGTTGAGCTCCAGGAACATGCCGTGGCGACCCAGCATGAAGGCCATCTGCTTCTGGATGACACTGAACCAAAAAAAGCAATCAGATAGGAGATATAGAATGTTAATGAGTTCATCCAACTTGATGGGTTAATAACTATATCATTACAATAACCATCTTATGCCCTCTAGGAATAATGGTTCAGTCTTCCTTACATGTCTTTGCAGGATGTGAAGATGTTTTCTACCAGCTCCACATCATTGAGCATCAAGGCGAGTCGCAAGGCCTCTGGATAACGGTTAAACTTTCGGAAGATGTTCAGGGAACATCTCAGCAGAGCCGAATTTTCAGGCTCAGGAACATAGCTCACACAACTAGACGAAACAGGAAAGAAGTTAGGAAATTAAACATTAAAGTTGTACTTCAGTGACAAATATAAATAAACAAAATGTATTAATGACCAATGATTGTGTTTGGGTTTGTGAGCAGTGTATAACCTGGACATACCTGGTGAGGTAAAGGCAGACTTTGCCATAAGCATTTTCATCTATGTAGTCTTCCAGCATGTCCAGCCTCTCGATCTCCATCAACAAGTCGCAAGCCTCGTGCTCTGCATTATGGGCCATGTTGTAGGGTACAATCTCTTTCACTAGTTTCAACAGCGTCTCCTGCTGTGTCTTGTCATTCTCCTCCACCTCTTGCCACTCCTTAGCAACCTCACCTGACAGGTGCCTGGAAGATGATGGGCAGAAAAATAACATCATCAAGAAATGAAGCAAACACTAAAATACACTATATTTCACCCCAACACCCCGCACGATGTTCTTACGTAATAAGTTATGTTACCGCTCCAACAATAGCCACAATACTTGCAGATGTTGGTTGTAGTTTGTTGACTTACCTTACATATTCATGTCCCCAGGAGGCCAGCTCTTCCTGTGAGCCCAACAGACGGTACTTCAGGCACTCCCTCTCACCGCTCATTGTCATAGCCAGCACTGAGACCACATCGCCACAGAAATGCTGCAAATAAAGAAAACATTTACAGTGTGAACTTAAATTCACGCGCAACTTGGTTTTCAGTGCTTTGAATTGTGAGGATTATTGGGAGTTCATCCATACTACTACACTTTCAAACTAAAATGATCTCTGTCCACATAAGGATTTTGGCTCTGTATCAGTCTTAATCCCTGATCATACTAACCCACCTGAAAATGCATATCATGTGCCCGCTCATGTATACTGGGCATACATGTGCCAGTGCGCACAGGACGCATTTGGTTTGTAGTTACAGAATTGTCTTAAATTGCTTTAAAAATATCTCAGATTCAGGTAAGCAGCTGTATCTTTGTTAAATGCCAGATTAAACCGCACAAGAGCTGTTGACAAAGACAACGTCTACAATGTTGTTTCCAAACATCTCTGCTCCTGCCGGTCTATACTAAAACACAGCCCTGGAGTTTTCATACAAACTAAAATGTGGTCAGCAGCGTTTCAAAACTAAGTTTTAGATTCTCTAAACTTCCGGAGTAATGTGTACGCAAGGCATATCCGTAGCTGGGTCGATGCGTTTTCAAATATAGTTTGTATATTCTGTTACCGTTGGCAAATTAAATAATATTATAACACTATTAATGCATTAGACATTTGATGTTAAACAAATGTTTTAAACTCATCCTAATGTAGAAACGGTTTACAATAAATGCCATCACATTGTTTCAGAGCAGTTCTACTGAAAAGTCAAAAAAATTGCTCATACTTGAGTTTACAGTTTTGTAGCAGCAGCACAATGTTACCTTGTTTTCTCCAGAAGCCATGCGCTCGTAGATTTCTTTGAGCTTGCCATAGTGTGGGCGCAGGAATTTCAGGGGTTTGGGTACCGAGGTCATGGAGGTGGTTGAGGATCGTATAAGTCTGCGCAGTTCTTCCAACGCAGGACGATGCAGTTCTGTGTTGTCTTCCTGTAAATGTATAGAAAGTTGTGCATTTATTTCACTTGTGAAAGGAAGCAACACCTGAACAAATGGGGGGGGGGGTAATAAATAAATTAATACTCACACTCAGTCTCTCCACCATCATCTCTAGGTCTTCTTGCAGCTGCTTATCTTCTTCTGACTGAGACGGTGAAAGAAGAGAACATACAAAAATAATTCACAGCATAAAAACCTAAGCAGCAATTAATCTGTCACTGTCACTGAGTAAAAGAGAGGAGGGGGTGACCACAGTTTTCAGTTGAGAATGACATGATGGCAGTGATAGTGTATTTACCTATGGTGCCTTGTATAAAAATGCTAGCTACTGGACTACTGCTGCTGCAATATATTGTATTCTCTTGTTTGAAATAAATCTGATAATAATGACCGTGGTAAATGAATGACCTTGTAAACACATGATGACAAGCATTGTTGTCATTTGGCCCAACTTATGAAAGTGATGGCTTTTAATGGTACAACTGTGCTTCTGATGTAGATGTCCCACTAAACAGTGAAAGCCTGACCGGGGCATTTACAGACATCCTATCACATGAAATATAATGTTAATTGTAATGTCAAAGAAAGATTCAAGTATTATCCGTATGTTCTACTTGACTATCACTACTTAATAAAAAAAACAATCTGACCAATTCGATTAATCAAGTCGGCTCCAAGCTAACTATATTTTGTTATGTTCTAGTCAGGAAAGTCAAGATAGGCAGCAGCCAAGGTAAAAACATGTGTCACACACAAGCAGGTAAGTTAAAACCAGCAACATCTTAAACGTTAACCTGTGAATTCAGTCTGTTGTAGATTTATTTGTTGCGTTGTGAAGTACTTTGCTTAACCCTGGCTGCTGTGTCATTCAGTGTAAAACCCCGTGCTATCCCTCGCTAGCTGTATGTGCTAGCACTTGGGCGAACAGAGCTAACATTAAAGACACTGAGGACAGCGGCGATAACAACTAGCGGGCTAATGCTAGCTCATCGGCTGAGGCTATGCTAGGCTAAAGCGGGCTAACGCTGTGCGTTACGGATGCAGCATTTTTTTCAAAAGACAGAAAACAAGCCGAGAACTCAGAGACGCAGCATTTCATAAAGGACACAAGCACAAAGTCACTGGGGGTGCACGAATGTCCTCTGTGTTGAAGACACTGACTTCGGCCCGCTACACCGTGTTGTCAAAGCGGCAGTGACTAAGGCAAAATATCGCCTCTGTCTCCAGTGACGCTGCTCAGTGAAAATTTAATGAGAACAATGTCCACGCTCACCAGCTCCTGCTCCTCTTTCTTCTCCTTCCCCTTCTCTTTGGGCTGCTGGCCCTTCTCCTTGTCCTTGGTCTTCTCATCCGTCTTTTCGGGATGCTTAGTCTCTTTCTTTTTTTCCTCCTCCATGTTTGCGGCTCTACGATCTATCGACCAGCGAGCGGAACTGAGCAGCTAACAGACAGCTTCTTCTTCTTCGGTAGAATGCGTGCGGGTATGTCCTCTCTAGCGCCCCCACACTGGCTTGGATTGTCGTGTTATTGTGTGTGTAGTTCAAGTTCAGGACATGTCTAATCATTGTAAAACACAGGAGCCGCTCTCTCACAGTGTGTCCGGGGAATTCCTGCGCGTTGGCTCGTTGCTATTTTTCTAATTGTCAACACATATAACATTCATCTACGTTTTGTCGTCACACATTTCTGGCCATATTTTCCAACACATTGTATCTGAAAAGAACACATGTTTCTTTTTGCGGTAGGAATCTCTTATTTCCCACGCTCTTTAAAGTAGCAGACCTACTGGTCATATGACCACTAAAGTCACATGTTTCTAGCTGGTTCCTTGTTTCTGTCAAGATGGCCTGCGAGGGTCGTGTGTTGCTGCTGAGAGGAGTGACACTGCTCTTTGTGTTTTCTGTCTGTGCTGTCGTACAAGGACAAGTCAAAGGCTTCCGGAGGTACGGTCATGTTCAGCGGGTCCAGCGGGGAGCTTCGTCTGAGGAGCAGTGGTTCACTCAGAAACTGGATCACTTCAACGGTGCAGACCCCAGGGAGTGGAAGCAGGTGAGTCCCCCACTGTGTTGTGCGTAGGGGGTTGTTTCTCTATTTCTTTATCAGATAAGATGGACGTGGTGTTAAATGAATAAGGAATGTAGACATTGGAAGAGTTTCCTTCCTGTATATAAGACCAGAACCAGTGTTGCCACAGTTACTTAAAAAAATTAACTTAGTTACTTTACAGATTACTTGATTTTAAAAGTAACTAAGTTAGATTACAAGTTACTTTATTAGTTACATTCAGCAGCTGCCAACAACACCCCCGCCGCCTCAACATAAAAATGACAACCAGTTTTGCCAACACTCACTTTATTACCTCATCTAAGTAGAAACAGATTGAAGAATGATAATTAGTTCTAATAAGATGGAATTTCCCTAACTATGTCAAACAGCAGCAGCATCACAGGGCTGCTTTTAAAGGGCTTCTGGTCAAATGTAACCAAACGCATGCATGCACATGCACAAACACACACACACTCACACAATGGATAGATTAGGTTACATGAGGCCTATGACAACCACTATTATTTTCTTCATCATAAAATGTAAATATTTATGTTGTTTCTGCAGAATATTGTGCCTACTAATTTTAATCTGTAAAAAGTTCAAAGTTTTATGAAAATATGTTTATGTGTAATCTCGCAGAGAGTTATATGAGAAGATGAACCTGGTTCTGTTCAAATGCAACAAAATCCACAAGGACATCAGGAACTCACTGTTCCTGAACAAACATACCCTCACCACAATGTGTGGTTTGGAGTTTGTAAACAAGATCTCATGTGGTATTAAATTGCTTTTAGTGATGCTAGTAAATGGGTTTTATTAGCTTGTGAGTCTTTGTTAGCAAACTGTGATGTTCTGTCATTAAGTTTGTGTATTTCTGTCTCTTTGTTTTCTGTTTCCTGTTTTATTTTGTAGTCTCGCCTTCCTTGTGTGTTGTTTCCAGCTTCTCGGGTGTGTCACTTCCTGTCTTGGTGATGGTCTTTCCCAGTCCCAGACCTTGCACCTGTGGCTAGTTACCCCAGCCTTCCCTGTGTCTCTATTTAAGCCTCTGTGTTTCCCAAGCCCTTTGTCGGTTCATTACTCGTTTCTACGTCGTCAGATATGGTTTGTCTTGTTCTGCTGTCTCGTCCAGCTTCCCCTGCTTATCCTTCCTTTTTCTCTGTGCGCCTTGTCGCCAGTGGTTACTTGCAGTGTTCCTCTTTTGTTTTTGTCTTGTTTAAAGACTCCGTTTATATTAAATACCTTTTTTTCGTTATAACCTCTGCATCCTGGGTCCATATCCTTCCACAAACCTTGACACAAACAAAATCTGTGTATTAATGAATTAACATGTTTGTTTAACCTGGGGAATTAAAGTAAAAGTGCAACGAGTCACTGCTCAGGAAAGAAATGATCAGAATGGTGAATTATTATATTTATTTCTGAACTTTGATCAGATCATACTTATTCAGTTTGAGAGATGCATGATTAGATAAGCATTTTTTCTTCTGCCTGAACCTTTTCAGTCACTAATGGCCCAGCTGTCTATGGCAGAAAAAGGCCAGACATCCGTTTGAATTTAATCAAACTGCAACAAATTTCACACACTCATAGATATCAGTTCCCTGAACTCATCAAGATCAATGAAGTATTTCCGGGGAATATTCTCTCAATGTTAAAGAATGTGAAATAAAAATATCCTTGATCTGAAGCGGCCCCGAAATAAATTGGGTTATTCTCTAACACACCATTTTTTTTGCACCCCATTGCATAGCATTCTTAAAAGCAAGACACCGCAGGGAATTGAACCCTGTCCTGACAAAGTCAGGAGTGTCACCATCGGGGTCTTTTGCTTTTTTGTTTTTGCTGTAATAAGGGCAAAGGCAAAACCTGGAGGAACAAAACCAAGGCTTTGTTCCCCCATTTCTGTGAAGAGAAGTGCAGGGATAAACCCAACCAAACCCAATAGCAATATAAACTACTGCAACATATTTGCACTGCATTTCAGACCAAATTGAAGCTGCACCATGCACAGCCTTCCTCAGCTACTGAGGAAGGCTGTTGCGCGATTTCAAGATCTTAATATGAGCAACCTACCACCTGCACAGTTGCACAAGGGCTAGTGTTGGTTGAGATGATTCCTGAGTTGTCTCACGTAGACTGCATTCTTCCTCCGGACTGGTCTGCAAGATCAAACAAGAGGTTGACAAGAAACACCCCCTATGCCCCCCAAGGTAATCGTAGAACTGACCATTGATATCCTTGCCCATAAGCTTTACTGCAGATAATGTCAGAATCAATGAAGGTCCATCAGATCTTCCCCTGATGGACTAGAAATGTGAATGCATTTAGTGACCTTGATGACCTTGGTGAAGCTTGATGCGCAAGTGAACTTATACAAACAATTAGTTAGGAGTCCCCTGATCTTGGGTATTGGAAAGCTTACAGGACACAGCACAAGGAAAGAGAAAAACCCTCTCCCCACAATACCCTTCCAGTACAACACTACAAGACAATCCCTGGAATTACACTCATCCTAATTACAACTGCCTTCAGAGGGCCAACTGTTTGACTGAATACAATTCCAAGTGGAAACCTTTTTCCAGAAGAAGCATTTAAATACCACAGACCTGAACCTGACATCACTGCTTGACTGTCTACTGCTATTAGACCAAATGGACCTTCTATATATCTCCCTGAAGTAGTTTTAAACTCATTTAACTGTGCATTGATAATTCTATTCATTCATTTTATTTAAATGCAATTTCACAGTTTCACAGTCATACTGTTTTTATTTTGTTTACATATTTCTATTTTACATAGTTCCTTTTGTTTATATTGTATTCTTTACTTATTCCCTTATAATTTCTATTTATTTATTTTTCTAATTTCCCCAATGGTGGGGATAAAGGACGATCAAGTCTCATCTCATCTCATTTTAAATCACCACGAATCAAAATTTGTCACATGATTATCACAAAACTACATCTCACCATCTAAGTAACTCTCTCTCTCCCTCTTTGCCCCAGAGGTACTTTGTCAATGAAAACTTCTACAAGCCAGGTGGCCCAGTGTTTCTGATGATAGGTGGAGAGGGCCCGGCCAGTCCAGCATGGATGCAGCACGGAACCTGGCTCACCTACGCTGAGAAAGTGGGAGCGCTCTGCTTGATGCTGGAGCATCGCTTCTATGGAAGGAGTCACCCGACAGTGTATGTGTCACCTCTACTCGTGTTCTTGATCTATGTTTAGAGCAGTTGATTCAGTCTCTAGAGCTTTGACTCCTTTGCTGCTTTTGGGAAAGCGGCCACAATGTGTGTATTTGGGCTGTGTGCTGGTAAGACTTTAACAATGGGATAAAGGGCTGGATGATATGGTCAAAAGTAATACCTGGATAAAAATGATCATATCAGTCGATATTGATGTTAAGTTTATAGAGTTATTGTTGCTCCTGAGTAAAGGTTGTGGTTTGAAACCCTTCTTTTTGAGCAGAAAATGAAAAAGCACTTGAGAGACAGCTAAACAATTTACAAATCGGGGGGAAATCAATTATATGTTATAACTCTTCACTGCACTTTCCCAATTTATAAGGATTATATATATATATATATATATATATATATGTCCTCATGGAGAGAGGCAGTGGTCTAGTGGCAGAAACTTGGACTATGGGCAGAGAAGGTCTCTGGTTCGTCTCTGGTTCAACTCCACGGAGAGACAACAAAAGACAAACCTGGATTGATCAGTCCAAAAATCCAAGAGTCTCCCTACCCTGTCTAGTGCCCCTGAGCAAGGCACCTTACTCCCCCAACATCTGCTCCCCGAGCGCCGTACATGGTCGCTCACTGCTCTTTGTGTCCTGCACACAGATGGGTTAAATGCAGAGGTTGAATTTGCCTGCCATAGCATGGGTGTGTTGTGCATGTCTGTGCATGTGTTTGGTATGAATAAACATATCTTAATCTTAATATATATATATATATATAACTTTTGTTATATTATTGCTAATTGTATGTGGAGCCTGACTGATTTTAGTCAGTTGTCAGTATCAGCCTTTATAGTGCCAATATATATGATATTTTCTATATTTTAACCTCCTTATATATTTGGTTGCATTTATGCTCTTTTATTATTTATAGTTATTTATAATTACCCTTTATGGTTGAACTTAAAAATAGTTCCACCATAAAAAGTTCAACCTGCAAAAAAGGCCCTTGGAGCAACAAAAGGGCAAAAATGCATCAGCGATCAGATTAATGTGCATCTGGAGGAGAGCAGCAGACGCTGGGGAAGCTTTTGTACCACTAGATGGCAGCGCTGCTTTCAGATAAAGACAGTCCTGCTCATGGCTTTAATGAAATCCTGTATAGACAGGGTGATTGATGAACTCAAACTGCTCCTCATCTCTCCATCCAGTGACCTCAGTACAGACAACCTGCGTTTCCTCAGCAGCCGTCAGGCTCTAGCTGACCTTGCTCACTTCTACACCAAGATTATTGAGGACCGAGGCCTGACCAACAGGAAGTTGGTGGCATTTGGCGGGTCATACCCAGGTTCCCTCGCTGCTTGGTTCAGGCTGAAGTACCCACACCTCGTCCACGCCTCTGTGGCCACGAGTGCACCAGTTCATGCTACTGTCAATTTCCCAGGTGTGACAAGACATTACAAAACATGAGAACGTCAACAAATGTACACACACAATCTCTATGATTTGTGTTATTCTTTTGTTTCGGGAATAAGCATTTTGTGTTCAATTCTTGACAAAAAGTTTTTTAAGAAAGATCTTAAACCTGGAAATAAACAAAAAAATGGCACATATATATATTTCTTGAAATAGTTAAACAGTATGTTTCACTTGTAAATTCAGCTTTACATAAAGCACCAAACCACTGAACTATACAACAGTTAGCCTGAGCCCCAGACAGATCAGAGATGAGGAAAGGTTTATTCTCTGTCTTTGTCTGTCTTGTGTTTGGCTGAGCTCATTGTTTTTCCTCCGACAGGCTAACGGCAAGAATCAGGGGTCAGAGCAGCTTTGTACATGGAGCTGTGCCATTCCACCCACACACTCGTGGTATCTTCAAGACGCTATCGCACACATTCTTTTAGACTTTATGAAGAAAGCTGAGATAAAACACACGGAGAGTTTTGTAACCGGTGTTCAGACGTCAGTTATCTTTTTCCCATTTGTTCCCAAAGTAATTGTTTCCCAACACAACACTACAGTCATTCAGCATTGCTACCAGGAGGAGAGTGGCTTCTGTTCCAGTCATAAATATTATTGTAAATTTTAATTTTTTTATGTAATTTTGAGTTTGTCTTCTGAGGGCCTGATTTAACAGTTTCATAAACTGAAATCCACTCATCAGTTCACTTCCAGCCTCACAGAAACTATTTCCAAATACTGTGTCCATCACTTGAATAGACCTTGGTTCAGATATTGTTGTTGAAGATGAAAGTGTTGCTTTTTCAGCCAGATAAAATAGTCATCATTACTGAACTTAGGTTTTGTGTTTTACTGTGGTCTTTTACTAGTAGCCCAGGTTTAAGTGTCCGTTCCTCCCTCTGTCCTCATGTCTTCCCAGAGTACTTGGAGGTCGTGTGGCGTTCGCTGGCCTCAGAAAACACAGAGTGCCCCAGACTGGTGAAGAAAGCTTCAGATGCCCTTGTAGAACGGCTGAAGGATCCCAAGACTCACGACAACATCACTAAAGACTTCAAGTACTTTACATTTACACTCAGTGACCATTACTTCTCTGTCCTGTTATTTAGTGCCACACTGAACCTAACAAATAATGGATAGGTTCATTGAATGTCACATTGAATGTGTTTTAAACCAAGTTTATTTAGGAATGCCTTTATTCTGACATTTTCCATCGGTACAAGGAACAGTGGTGTTGAAATCAGTATTTATTTTTTTTTTCGACCATGACCTCTGTGGTTGACTTACAGAGTGACTGGCTTGCTGGCCGAGTGTCGTAAATTCCTTTATCCATTCCAAAAGCTCTCAAGCGTTTCTCCTAGTTCTTCTGACTCAAAGCAGAAAAGTACAGATTTAGTCAACAACATTAATAACCGTGTTCCTTGAGAATGTCCTGGTAAACCATATGTGCGTTATAATAAAATGCATCAGGATTACATTTTAATAATTAATCCTGTGTTTTTATTGTAGTAGTTTTGGGGAAATCCTCATAATTATGTGCTGAAGGAGCTTGGAAGCTTTAATTAGGAAGCATTTACATTTTTATTGTAGAAATCAACAATGATGGCAGCATCCTGTGTAGAAATCTACTGCCAGATGCTCTACATGTAACAATATCCACCTACCAGCACCTCTGAGGCTCAATCTACCCTGTTTTTTTTAAACATTCATATTCATACAAACACCAGACTGTGTCTTCACTAACCCCAGGGACTTCCTGGAGTGTCCAACAGTTGCCTGGTAACCTCGCCATGATGAGAATATGCAGAACCACATTTGAAGGTTTCTACATTGTGGTGTTTGTACAGAGTCAGGTTGACAAGCCTCTATGTTAAGCTGATTTTACAGCAGAGACATGAGAGCAGTACTGATCCTCAAATAAAAAGTGATTAATTGTATCTCACAAAATTTAAAAATGTTCATCTGTAATCTGTTCGTTCTCAGATGGCTACCAGGGCTGTATTTGAAACTAGACTTTCGTCAAGATCTATGAATTATTCCCTTGGAAGTCAGGAAAATGTCAAAAAATGCTCAATGTCACAATGTCCTATATTTCCTATAATGCGGAAATTGTATTGGCTCTTTCCTGACCCGTACCTCATCCTTCCACCAAGTATTGCAATAATCCGTCCAGTATTTTTGCTTAAATTTGCTTATAAACAAACAAACATACAAACCAACCAAACAAACAGGCAGGGCATAAAAACACAACATCCTTGGCGGGGCAACAACATCATCTAAAGTGAGCAGATAGAGATTTATCCTGAGAACAGGTGGATTATTCTGTTTCATGGATCTATTGTATGTGAGTGGTTCAAACAACAGCTGTACTTCACAAGGATTTATTATATGTCTTATACCTGTTCTAGCTATAGCTCCTTATTTGAGTGAACCAGCCATTTAAAAAAGACTGCTGGCCTTTGAGAGCGTTTGCATTTGTTGGGTTATTTTTACATTTCCTCCTGCTGTTGTTACATTATTCTAATTTTAATCTGTAATTCACTCTTTCCTGTCCAGTGTCAGGAAATGTTAGGTTGTTATAGTGACTGGAAGGTCAGTCCAAATAATGAGTAAGCAGGCTTGCATTTCTTTTTATAATGGAGTGGTTAGTCTCATGGAACTACTACTGTCAAAAGAACGACACACTAAACCTGTGTCTCGGCGTCTGCACCGGCCTTACCACACTGACTGGACATATTGTTAGTTTTTATTTTTGCAGATTAAAAAGCCAGGACATGCAGTGCTAATGCAGGCAGAAACACACAACGGTCATGAAGGTGGTTCAGAGGCTTGTCCATCTTCCAAGCCACAATACCTCAGAGAATGCATTCAATGTTTAAAATTTCCTCATGAAGGAAATACTGCTCTCACACTTTTTTTTTTCCAAAACAATTGGGTTGCTTGTAAATGTCACGTCATCAGCATTTTGTTGCAAAGACTTTTCCACTCATGCATGTGTTAAGTTAAGTTCATCTGGAACTTTCATGGTGTCAACAGGTTCAACAGATCTTTTTTGGATCACAATTATTTAAGCCCTGAAGTAAAATGCATTGGAGTCGAGCCTTTAATGCTAAATGCTAAAGATACATAATCCACTGCTGAAGTGCTTGACGCTTTTTTTGAGTTCATAATCTGTTTATAAACCTAGATCACATCACTACAATATTATTCTGATGGTGAGAGAGGAAAATTACATATGAATATGATGTACAACATGCTCTAGTGTAACTTGGCTCCTATTTTAATCTCTGCCTCCTCTCTTGTCTTCCTTCCTGTCCTTCTCTCCCCACCCTCTCCCAGCTTGTGTTCCAGACTGCAGATCCAGACAGAGATGGATTCTGCCTACTTCTTGGAAACACTGGCTGGCAACTTCATGGATGTGGTCCAGTACAATGAAGACAACAGGGGGTTTGAGGTGGGAGCGAAACGCTAGCCAAACATCATCAGTAAAATATCGTAAAACATGGATTTTTGGAGGCAGGGAGTAATGTTTTTGGATTAAGACTAACAGTGAGGGACATTTGGTGCCAAAACTCTTTAAATCTTCTGGTTTTATTTCATTACAACAGAATAGATTCATGGGACACTGGAAAAAACCTTCTAAATGCAAGTCGTACTAAAGAAAATCCATTACATACAATATTATTTTTTGCATGGGGGACAATTTTATCGTTGACATTGATGGATCATCATCATGGCTCTGCACAGGTCTTGTATGAATGGCTAACAGTACATGATACATGCATAAGGTCTGTATGTGCACATAGAATGACCTTTTTTAAATGAACACCCAAGCCTGTGTGAGATTAGAAAGTATGGAACAAATTCAGGTGAATACCCACACATGTAACCGACATCTTACACAGGAACCATGTATTTTGATACGACATGATTGGTTGCGCATTGCCTCCAGACTAAATAAAGGAAGTTTGTGGAGAGGCTTTGTAGATCGGGGGTTGACCTAGTATCCTGTCTTGGTTGAGTGGAAGGCAGCTATGAGGTGTAGGAGGGTCAGTCCAAGTAGTATACTGGAACATAATAAACCCTGCATTGTTCAACAGTGAGAGGCCCAGAGATGCTGCCCTGTAAGGGGGTCTCCAGGGTTGGTCCCAGGGCTGCCTGCTTGCTTAGAAGTGGAGCTCCTTAACCTACATGCATTATAGGTGGTGTGTGACCATGTGTGAGATGATATCTCTGGAAGGTGGGAAGTACCTGCTTGTTGTGACTCAGATCCAGATTGATCAACGCTGCTGATATTTGATATGTCAGACTCCTCTTGTGTTATAGTTTTTGAGCAGTTTCTCTACTGAAGCCCAGGGTCAAGACAAAATAAGACGAGCCAAGGAGTTGGTCGTCTCTGGGGTGGTGTGTTTGTCTGTTAGTTACCAGGATTACACAATAACTCCAGGACAGATTACCACAAATCTTGGTGGAAGGATGAGGTATGAGTCAGGAAAGAACCCATTCAATTTTGGATCAGAATGAATCAGGGACCAGATCCAGGAATATTGTTTCACTCTCTTTAACATTGAGAAATAGGGTGTTTTTCAACACTGTTCTCAGAGAGTAATTCAAGGATCTTGACGAAAAGTGTCATTCATATTTAAGGGACTGATATTTAAGAGTGTGTTTAGTTCAAATACAAATCTGGATGTTCTCAATTTAAATTGAATTACCTTGGTGGGGGTGTCTGCTCTAAGTGTCATTCTAGTTATTTCTGCAATACATCATCCTGCATAACACACAGTCTTGAGTGCAGATACATGACTGACTCACATTTTTGACAATGCTGATGTTAGATTGACAACTAATTATATTTGCTGTAACCTCTTGATCAGAAGGAGGAGGTCCTGAATAAGACTGGATGATTAGGGGAAATAATTGCATAACCAGGGAGGAAGCTGATTCATTAATTAATTTGTAATAGGGCTGGGCAATTAAATAATATCAGTAAGTATTGAAGTTTAATTTATATATATAGCAATATAGCGCAGACCCTATGTATCGATACATTATTGATCAACACAGTGAGGAGGTAGGATAAATGTTGGATGGTTCATACATTTGCTTAAATATAGTACATATTTGTATCTGTGCACCACTTGAATATAAGCTAATTTTCTATTTGAGGAAACACATAAGTGATCTTGATCTTTAAAATTGAGTATCACTATTCATAATGTAAAAAGACATAATAGAAATATGTAGACACAAATTATATTGCCTAGCCCTATATTCTCAAATTTGTCGAAAATGTTAGAGCTTTATCCCATCACGGTGAGATGCAGTTTACGCAAAACTCCTCTTCTTCTTTTCTTTGTATCTACCGTACATCTTTTTCTTTAATGGTGCCCTCTTTTTTAATCAGTTACCCCTGTCCCCCCCTCGTCCCCTTCTTTTTCATTCTATCCCCTCTCTGTCCCCCTGCTGCCTTGAGGAGACGTGAGTCAGGTTACCAATAAGCTGATGGGGAAACCGTAACAAAAGACTCTTTGATCTCTCTGGTTTCCTGTCGCCCCAAGCGAAAGAGACGCTTATAAAAGAACTGAGAGGAGCGCTGGGCCACAGATTCCACAGCCCTAGCACACTTACACAGCCAACTGTTGCCCCTCTGATAGAAGGTACAGAGCAAACTTCCAGGTTTTATGTATACCACTGAGGAATTTGGGTAATGGTGAGGAATGAGGTGTAACGCAATCAAAAGAGTCAGAGCAGTGGCTTCACAGTTGAGGGGTTATCAATGGGGAGCTTTATGAAATATAGAAGCACATTATGTAACGCTACATCCCGACAATCAAGCACTAATGGTTGTTTTTACAGAGAGAAGCAGATGGGATTGAAGTAAGAGTTCATTCATATAGATTTGCACGTAGGATCAGTAAACTAGGCCAATGTTTACTCCTCCTGCCAGCAGCGCAGTAAAATGTACACTCACCAAGCTCTTCATTAGGTACACCTATATTCCTGCTTATTCATGTAATAATAAATAATAAACTTTATTTGTATAGCACTTTTCACAAAACGTGAATGTATACAAAATGCTTTACAGACATTGACACCAAAAATACATGGCAGTGAAATTACAAATTTAAACATGTCAATGCAAGACAACTCGAAAATAAAGCAATACATCAAACACAAGTTAGAAATTAAAACCCACTTTATAAAAATTGTTCCACCGCTGTGAAGCAGGGCCATGTTGAAGAGTTTGGCCACTTTAAGAGCAAAGGGAGGCACCACCCAGTATTAACATGGTGCTGCAAAGTGTTTTAATCTGGAAAGTTAGAACCACTGGGCTGGAGACTAGAATGACACTCATTAAAGCACATACCACCTCCAAGGCCCACCAGACCTTGAATTGTTCTCTGAGAAATCAATGAAACTGTTGGGAAATGTTAAAGAAAGTGAAATAAAAATCCTTGAAACTGGTTCTTCTAACATATGCACCATGGTGGAGGTAATTACTGAGAAGCAATGTGGGGTGGTGGAGGTGGATGAGATTTCCACGGTTTTTCAACAAATCTCCTTGAGCTCTAACTGTTCCCCTCCAGTATCAAGTTTTTAAACATTTTTGTTTTTTTTTAAAGTGAGGACAGACATATTAAGTGAAACAAGCAAGCATTTCCACCTTTACATTGCAGTAAAAAATGGACAGTCTGACAAAGCAGCTAGAGTTTGTGATGTCACAAACCTAAAAAAACAATCCTGTCAACTTGTGTGTGGCTTTACAGCGGGAAAAAAAGTTCCACTGCTAGCTGACGGCTGTAAAGGCGAGACAAGCTGGTGATTCAATAGGAAGACTAGACTGTGCCATTTTGGTCTGACTGATGTGGTCTATGCAGCCGTCTGAGGATGCGGCTGCTGATTTGAGACACAGCTAAAGTGGTAAAATGAAGAAGGCAGGTGAAGAGTTGCTTTAAAGCCAATTTAAGGCCGCAAGGGGAATTTTTCCATGGGAAACATTTTGAATATATATATTTTTGAGGAACAAATATAATTTTAGGAGATGTAATAAGTTACTCAGTGGGACTGTAAGAACTCCATATGGTTAGACAGTTGCTCACCAATGATCCATTCAAATGTCAAGTCCTTGCAGTTGAAGTAGTGGTTGAGTAAATGTAAATGTTTAGTTTCCACCACTGCAGAGCTGTGACCTCATATAATTAATTAACACTGGGACAAACATTTTCACTTCATGTTGTCAGCATAAATCAGGCCAATTCATATCATTTCACCTCCCCATTTATACGTATATATCGAACATTATTTGCTGCTCTATTTGTTATAGAGAAAACCATGGAGTCATAAACATATGTTACATAAAGATACTGAAGGATCATCTAAATCTGATTCAGGCTGATGTGCTGTATAGGGTGGATTTATTTGCGTTTTTTTTTTATTTTTATTTTCTCTCATTTTTTCCCGCCATTCTTTAAATGTACAGGGGGTGACAGGCACGAACATCACCATCAAGGTGCTGTGTGGTGTGATGGCTGACAGCTCACTGGGGGATCCATACGCCCGCTATGCTGCTGTGGCCCGCCTCATGATGGAAACCTTCTCAATGAAGTGCCTGGATGCCAGCTACACGACCAACCTGAGAGACATGACCAACACATCCTGGGAGGGGCCGGCTGCAGGGGGAGGTGGGTGAGAGCATGTTGTGGAAGTTGGTGTCGATTACATTGTTTTAGTTGGTTCTATTTGAAACCCTCATAACTCCATGACGGCAGGATAAAAGCTAGTTTTCCGAAATTATATATTTTTTGGTTAAGTTGTTTTCATGGAGCATGTTTTTCTTATTTTGGTTCCAGTGACAGAAGTTAAATGTTATAATTAAAATGTTCCACTGTCAAGCCACCAAAAATACATGCGCAATCATCTGCTGTAGAGGCACAAGACATCACAGCGCCAGGAGACCAAAATAAAACTGCCACATGACAGATTATTTGCAGAGGAAGAGAACAAACCTATACATAAACATGACTTGAGACCAGAACAAAACTCCTGAAATGAGTTGAACATCTGCAAAATTTTAGACTGGAAAGTGAGTAAATGATGGATTAAGAGTGTATACAATACTTTTTACTATCTCATTGAGGTCTTGGGTATACTTTGCATGTTTAAACTAAAACGGGTTCACAAGTGTTGCAGCCTTGCGCTGGGTTGTGGTTCCTTTTTCCAGCTTTGGTTGCATGAGTGGGCGGACTGGAATGGGCTCACTGGGATCAAAAAAACATAAGGACATGTCTGCTTAGACGAAACTCACAACTCAACCTTACTTTCTGGCTTTTGGTTAAGGTTCTTCCTCTAATAATGAGGGCTGAAACCTAAGGATAAAACCTTTAAAGAAGAAAACTCATTTTTATTTGATTTCTATTTGAAGAACCAAATGAATATTCCGGCCAATAGGTAAACTGTGTGTGTTTGTTTTTTTTAAAGCCCTGTGGGGACCTAAGCCTCAAATCACACCGGGACTTGAGGTCCTCATAAGCTGCTTTTTCTTTTCGGGTTTAACACTTAGGATTAAGCATTTGGTTGTGATGTCAACAATGGCTGAATGTCAATGAGTGAGACAGTCAAATGTGCGTATGTGTGCTGTCGAAATATATCTCACTTAGGGTATTATTCACTTAAGGGTGTCTTATGAGGACAGAAGTCAATCCCAGTATTGTAAATCATTACATATTATTTTTTTTTTTAGTTTAGGTCAGGTTAGGCTGTTTGGCTAAGGCCAGTTGTAACTATGGCCTTGCTCAACAATGTAATGTCCTCTGTACTTGTATGAACGTGTGTGTGTGTGTGTGTTGTCAGGGAGACAGTGGGTCTACCAGACCTGCACTGAATTTGGATTCTACCAGAGCACTGATTCGCCCAATCAACCGTTCACTGGCTTCCCTCTTGCGTGAGTACACTAAACATCTATCTGATAAGAAGGCTTTTTCCTGTCAAACACCAGCCATTTTAAGACCTTGCCTCCAATTACAATGCATGTCGCATCGATCTTCTGTGTTTTCTGCTCAAGGTATCATGTGCAACAGTGTGCGGCCTACTACAATGTTAGTGCTGAGCAGCTGGCGGAGGCCGTGGCCCAGACCAACGAGTATTATGGCAGCTATGACATCCGCTCTAGCAGAATCGTTTTCCCCAACGGCTACATTGACCCATGGCATGCCCTGGGAATCACAATGGACATCACAGCCAACCTCCCTGCTGTTTTCATCAAAGGTGAGTAAAAAAAATCATCTTCGTTAAGATCTGTGTGTGACAACGTATGTTTAACGATTTCACTTTAAGAGCACAGTGTATAACATGAGTGTGTACAATACTTTCCTTCCTTCATACATTCACTACTCCCTTTATAAAGTGCACTTCATTGATTACTCCATAGTTAACAGTAAACTGATATTTGTGACCATTTTAAAACATCAACATTATGTGTCATCACATAAAATGGGACTTATTGTTTTATGGTTGACAAATAAATGGGAGACAGCGAATAAAGCATTATATAGTAAACATGTCAAATACATGTCTCTATTGACCAAGATATCATTCATCTTCCGGAATTTCTCTCTATCCAGGTGTGAAATATGTTGCAGGTTAAATTAAGATTTTATGTATAACGTGGTTGTTTCATATTGAATATTGCCAAGCTACACTTTCAAAGTAGCACAACGGCTCACTTGTTCAACTCAAATTTTATTAGGTGGATAATTGATCTCATAACCTTTTAGTAGCATTCGTTTTACTACTTTTTCCTGTCATATATCTTGACGCATGATTTTCTCTGTGATCCAGGAACAGCCCACTGTGCCAACATGTACCCTGCCAGGAGCGAGGATCTCCCTCAGCTGGAACTGGCCCGTGACCATGTCTCCTTACTCCTCCAGCAGTGGCTGAAGCAGTGACCAAACAAGCAAACTAATGTTTTTTTTTGTCCAGGTTATTGACGTTGGAATGATATTTTTGTGCAGTATTCATGACTGCATGACTGCTTAAGAAGGCACTTTACACAAGTATCAGCAGGTGCAAAGTTTAGGTATTTTTAAATGAATGAGCAGATGAATAAAAATGTTTTTTATGACTCTGGGTTTTCAGCTTCATTCTGAGTTGATATGGTAAAGACGGGGGTGATGCATAGATTACAACCACTGGTTTCCAGAGAAGGGACTACATGGAGATGAAACATTTTTATACGCTAACTTAATCCTGGCCTTGTAGTCCGGATTAGCATGTTTTCTGTTATTTAGATTATTTACATTAATATATGGTGAAGCTGACGGATCCAAAAGTAGGTTGATTTATGTTCTGCTGCCATCCTTATAGCGAACATAGATTTCTTTCAAACCATCTACTGTGAACACCGTAAGAGCTGCGAGTGAATGAATAACATTACATTAGCTCTTACATGCATGAACATTAACCAAACAGCATGCTCACCTACATATGAACAGTCAATCACTTGAAAGGCTAGCAAACAAGCATTACACAATGTTTAGTGTATCTGTAGTACATTCACTTTGTGAGATTGAATTAGCATGGCTGTAACTATGGCGATACATTTAAAAACCTGTTCACAATAATTATAACTTTATTTATATAGCCCCTTTCAAAACAAAGTTATAATAAAAGTAAGATGCAGATGGTGCAAGAAGATAGTCTCCGAAAAAAATAAAAGGTAGCAAGATAAAATACTTTAAATAGTTTTAACCATATCAATAGCAAAGAATACACCATACAATCAAATATATATTATTTTTAAATTAAGTTTGCCTGCGTGAGATCTCCAGGCAGGGAGGTCAACAGTGGAAGGGCCCGAATAGCAAAAGCACGAGACCACCTTTAGTGACAAGTACCGATTTAGGAACAGCTGGTAAAGTATCCTGCTGGAGGATCTCAGGCAGTGAACAGACTCATAGGGGGTTCACAGATCTCAAATATAGGCAGGAGTCTGACCATTCAAGGCTTTAAAACAAATGGTAAAATCATCACAAACTCACAGGTATCAAGTATAAAGCAGCAAGGACTGGTGTAATGTGGTCACTTCTCATCATATTGCATCTTCCTAAGCAGCTTTTGGAAAGATCTGGCTTGAGGTTATCTCCTGCAAAATCCATAGATGGCATCTTTGGCACAATGGGAACCTCTGGAAATTGTATAATTTGGACTGCGTTTCGTTTATCTTGCTGTAGGTGACATAGTTTTGAAAGCAGTACCTGCGATAGAAAAATATGCGGCCTGGCCTGGCATGTTTAGAGAATGCAGCTGTGAGTTCATTCACTACCTTCTTAAGACCTTAAGACACCCACATCCAAACAATGATTTGCCCTGACCAGGGGCGGATCCAAAGGGGAGGTGGGGGGAGGCACTGCACACAACATTGAGCGTGCGCAAAGTAACAAAAGTGACAGTATGTTGTGGAACTGTTTGATGAGGACTCACAAATGACAAGGAATAATTCTGAGGTAGCTCCTGAACTACAAGAGTAGACAACATTCCAAAAAAGACATCTTTAGATCGGACACAACACAAGCAAATTCAAGGATGATTATTAGCTTGAGAGCTAAGAGAAAACAAGGAATGACCTAAACGTGCACCTTACTGCTAGGGGAATTGTGCACAGATGTTGGACATATGATTGGCCTATCTTTGTAAATTGTGGCTCCCTTAAAGCCCCTGATTTAGAAAAGTCCTAGAGCCACCACTGGCGCTGACACTGAGCTCTCACCTGTGTGTTCAGTCAGACTGTGTGAAATCTATTAGAATGGAGGTTCAGCCCACAGAATACACATGTGGGGTATTTGTTATTATGACAGCACACAATCCTGTCTTTGTTGACATTTGGGGTGGATTTAGTCATAATTTGCCCTCTGACTCTCATCAAATCCCTTGTAACTCAATTCCTCCAGCAGCTAATCCCCTCTTCGGCAGCAGCAGGGACGCAACTCGGCCTCTTCCTCAGGTGTGTGTTTATGTGTTGCCACTACAGCAGTTAGAAAAGCAACAGGTGGTCCTTTAAGAATGGCTTTCTGTCAGGGGTGAGCAATATAAACACCTTTACAGTGAATAAGCAAAACGGCAAAAATTTGAGCCAATATCATTGCCCTGCAGAGCCATAGAGTCCCCGTCACCCTCTGATTTAGTTGGAGCCAGTGCCACTGAGGGAATGAAACCGAGAATTAGTATTAACATCATGATACAAAAAATAAATACACCGGTGGAATAATAGTGACCAGCTTTAGGCAGCACTCTGTTTCTCCACTCCTCTTACACTCATAGTATATTAAATTATCTATTGTATCGCCAAATACTTATATTTATACCCGTACTATATATCATATATTATATCATACTCTTTGTATATTCTTTGTATATATAAGTCTATATACACATATTTATACATGTTTTAGATTAGATTAGATTCAACTTTATTGTCATTGCACAGTACAAGTACTTATACAACGAAATGCAGTTTAGCGTCTAACCAGAAGTGCAAAAAAAGGAGTTAAAGTGCAGAGTATTGTGCGTATATGAAATGTAAATAAGATATTATTTATTTACAAATAAATAAGTAGCAAATATATATGGAATAATACAGTATTGACAGGTATTGTATGATATAAGAACTATGAGCAGTAAATAAAGGAAATACTACAGTATTAACAGCTTTGTATGATATAAGAACTATGAACATGTGTACTTATATTATTATTATTATATTTTACTATTATTATCATAATATATACTGTTGCTGCTATTATTACTATATTCTGCTATTATATTGGTATAATTACTATCATATATAAATATATATTATATACTATATATACTGTACTATTTTTTATATACTGTCTAACAATAACATTACCATCATATCATCAGTACTATTACCATCATCTGCCACTGCACCTTATCTACCTATTTATCTTGTGTTTCTGTTTTTATTCTTTCTACCGCAATATTTTATATTTAATATTTTATATTTTATATTTTATTCAATTGTATTGTATTTTATTGTATTCAAATGTACAGGCTGCTATGACGACTTACTTCCCCTTCGGGATGAATAGAGTAATCTATCTATCTATCTATCTTTTCCATGGCTGTGTGCCCAAATGAAGATTAAACAGAAGTTATGTAAGTGTACTTTAAACACACAAAATCAGTATAGTAAGTAAAATAGTTTAAATACACATATACATATACATATACATATATATATATATAGTTTTAATAGATTATATAATATTTTTGATATATATTTTTTAAATCAATATCTACAATCATTTTTATAGAAGTCAGGATACAAAAGTGATTTGATAAAATGACTTTATCTGCATCTTTATGTTCTACACACCTTTTACAAGTTATTAGCTCCATCCAGTTCCCCAAAATTTAAATACAACACAGTGCTCTAAATGTGAAAAAAATGTACCTAATACTAATAAAGCATCATGTGAAATTGTTACATTTTAAAAGTTGGGAGCTGTATTTCAGTCCATGAAGCTTTTATTTTGAGAGTACACCGGAAGCTCTCCTCCTCTGACAGTGACGGAGATGCTCCGGCTGTGAAGGCGGAGTTGTAATAAAGTCCTCTGAGAACCAGCGGGGGAAACAGTGCTCGAGTCACATTCACCGGAATAGAGAGTCGCTTTTTATTTCCATCCACAGCGCGGACAGATCTGAGTGACCGTGCGGGACGGAAGTGGACAGTGGACGGAGCAGGTCTCATTTCACCTGCGGGACAAGTGGAACTAACGTCACGTGCAGCTCGGTAGGACCGTCGTCTTTTTTTTAACATTAACTGTCCCCGCAAATAATGATGTTCCAGGTTCTAACGTGTAATGTAGCCTAGCAGCAGCTAGCTGCACAT
The DNA here is from genome assembly GCF_949316205.1 of Platichthys flesus. NCBI lineage: Eukaryota > Metazoa > Chordata > Actinopteri > Pleuronectiformes > Pleuronectidae > Platichthys > Platichthys flesus. Next base: position 7,277,019 of record NC_084948.1, on the reverse strand, counting down.
TAGTGTGCACTGTAGCGCAACAAGTCAGATTCCTGAGATTATATAGACAATGTGCTCCTTTACTGTCAGGTGCGTCCTGTTTGACTCTTGAAATCAACTCTAGATATTCAACGTAAACCTGCGACAGAGGAGAAGTAGACGTGCTGCGCTTGAATGTGACAAACTGCGCCTCACCTGCGTGCTGCATTATGTGACTGCTCACATAGACATGCATTAGTCAGACAAACATGACTGAGCAGGAGCCCCTTACACAACCTAATATATGATTAAATGTGTGTATTTGTATTTACACCCACCCCCCCCCCCCCCCTCCACACACACACGCACACACACACACACACACACTTCACCCCCCGCACACAGTCATGACTCCATGTCTTGACACAGTGGTCTCTTTGTGTTTCCATGATTTCAGAGGACATTACTTTAAGTTGCATTGATACCCGGAAGACTAACTTAACTAACTTAAATTTAACCTTTGTTACTTTTCGCCTAATCCTTAACCTAACTTTAACCCTGACCATAAAATATGTCTTCACGTTAAAATGTAATGATTTACTATTTGGGAACAATAATAAGACAGTCAACAGGTTTAAATTCCCCCAAGACGAGTAATACCTGACCACACACACAGCATGATGATTTGAATCGACATTCTGTCCTCTGGCATGCTCCTGCACCTGCATTCATCCGGCTTCAGTGAGTGTGTGGGGGGTGGGGGGCGGTCCAAATCATTTTGCCTTAAACGGTCCAGAAGATTTGTTTTAGTCTGAAATTAATGTGTAAGAAGTGGAAAGTTTCAGTGGCCTGGTTACGGTCATAATGAGTAAGAGTTAGTCAGACCCTGCGGTTCTGGTGAAAAGGTTGTGTTGCTTACAGTGCCTGTGATTATTGTGCTGAACCATGGTGAGTCACATGAAAGGGACAGTCTGCAGCTGGTGTGGAAGTGCCTTTTAAACAATGCCGCCTACTTGATGTGATTTCTGTCTCCTGTCGCTCCCTGTGTGGGCTAGGTAGCCACAGGAGCAAGTCCGGACCAAATTCTTCCTGTCTGAAAATGGCATTTGACCACTCTGTCTGTGTAATCCACAGGTACTGTATCAGTCAAAATGAAGCACCTCCCCGTGTTTTGCCTGTGTGCGCTGGCGATGCTGCATGGCCTTGAGGCTGCTCTGCCCCCGGCCGCCTCGTATGGTGAACGGGGCTCAGATCTTGGCATACAGGTGTTTCAGCAAGTGGTGCGCTCAAAGCCCCAGGAAAATGTAGTGTCTTCACCCCATGGAGTGGCCTCCATCCTCGGCATGCTGCTGACTGGAGCCAAGGGAGAGACCCGGAAGCAGATCATTAGTGGTCTGCGCTACAAGAAAAATGGTAAGGACTATTCCTGACTGTAGAGATTAAGATAAAGATTCTGCTGATGAACCCTAGTAAGCCTTCTGCAATAAAAGAAGGTTTATTATCTCCTTTACAGTAATATATGATTGAGAAATAATTTATGAAATCTGCACAGGTCCTTATAAGATGTTGAGGAAACTGCACAAGACCCTGACCGCAAAGTCCAACCAGGATGCTGTCCTGATCGCCAATGGCATCTTCAGCCAGGAGGGCTTCCCCATGGAGGAGTCCTTTGTAGCCACCAACAAGGGCAACTTCCAAAGTGAGAGCAGGAGCTTGAACTTCGGCAACCGCCAGGGGGCAGCCAATGAAATCAATGACTGGGTCAACAATAAGACCAAAGGTAGGAGACATGGATTGATAGCAGCTGCATGCACACGGCAAAGTATTGTCAAAAAGCCCCTAAAATTGCATATATGAGTGCCGTGCTATATGTGGGCTTCTATTCTGAAAAACTGTAGATTTGTAAGATAAAACTTCAGTTTCCCATCAGTTATGCATGTTATTCATCGATACATGCGTTAGGTGAGAACGTAACTAAAACCTAGGGGGACATTATCACAAATGTACGTGTCAAATCATTTCAGATTTGTTGGAGTGGCCACAGATTTAACAGTTACTGCGGCCCAGCTTTGTAAGTCTTATTGATCGATAAGGACATGGGGTGCTTCACAAGCAAAGACAAACTGGCATTCAAATTACCACTGGACTCTTTTTCACAATAAGTAGTATTAACCCATCACTTTTTATTAATGTGTTCAGTTCCCTGTTGTGTAGATTGATGATTTCATGTGTATGTTTTTTATTTTTAAATCAAGCCTGTGTTGATAGAATGTGGCCTCCGTGTTGCATCTTCATTCAGGTCACATCTCCAGCCTGATCAAACCAGACATGCTGGACGCGGCACTGACCCGTCTGGTGGTTGTCAACTCCATCTACTTCAAAGGCTTATGGAAGTCCCGCTTCCAGCCGATGAACACTAAGATGAAGCCCTTCAAGGCGGGAAATGGGAACGTACTTTCAGTCCCAATGATGTCGCAGCTGTCTGTCTTCAACATAGGTAAGGGGTGATGTGGGAGCGGTTTATGAAATTTAGGGTTGCAAAATGGGGTAAAAGTTGTCCATTCGGACCATATGAAATGATTGGTTAGTAACAGACATGAGCCAGCCAATCTACGTGCCTGCATGCAGCCTGTGTGTGCTATCACTGTCTTCAGCTGGGGAGACACACGCCACTAAAGAAGAGACTAAAGCCAGAAGTTAGTGTCAGGCAGTGAACATGCCTGTGTTTTTTGGGTGTAGCTTTTAAAGAGAGGGCCTTTGGGAGGGGGTGGGATGTATCTGTTTATTTTTCCTAACTTTTCCAGTATTACCGACCCTGGATTTTACATTTTAGGATGATTTAAAATATATTGACCATAGAAGGTTGTCAAGTGATGAGAGGCAGTCGAAGCACAGCAAGTAATAGTTTGTTACAGTTAACTGTTCTGGATCCTTATATGAACATGTTCATGATAAAAACGGTGGATTTTGGTTGGTTTGTTTTGATGTTGGAGTCTAAGATATTTCCAGTTTGAGTAGGTCAGTTGTGTTAGGTTGTTAGGACATACAGGTCTCGACATGCCACATCCGTATCCCTGTGTGAAATCAAACGATATTCCAGTCAGATGTCTATATTTAGAGATGTGTCAGAGTTGTGTTAGCATGGTGAGTGCCGTGAGTACATTCCCACTCAGCTGTGAGGCACAGATTTCTCTGTATCCTGAAGTGTTTGATTGTTGTGTGGAAAGTGTGTGAAATGTTGCTTGGATTTTTGTCCCCAAAATAAATGCTGTAGTTACTCAATTAAGAGAAAAATACTTTAAGTTTGGCCTCAACTTTGGTTTAACAGGCCTTAATCACCTGTGTGTGTGTGGCTTTATAAACTTGTGTTTTATGACAATAATGTGATTTACATGTTTTCTACTTCAATGTGCTGTGATTTATTTGAATGACCATCTCTTGTGGTGTGAGAAAGATACTGCTGTGACTACATGTCTTTTTTTTAAACAGCTGTTTAACTGCATATATCTCATTCTAATTTTGGAGCTTACTGCCGAACTATAAGGATTTGTATTGTTATTTAAAAAATCAAAGGATCTTGTCTGTTTTGCTACTTCCACAAACTGGCTGATAGAACGCAGTGTTGTTCCAGAGAGTGTTTTGCATTTGATTTAAAGAGCATTTGCATCCTGACAACAGAAAACATCATCAACAACAGAAACACATACTGGTTTTATTTTATTTATCCTGCATCACGATCAAACAGAGAAATGAGCTCTGTTGTCCCAAACGGAGAAGAGAGGACACTTTTAATGCATGTCTTTTAAATAACTTGTAAGTCAAAGCAAGAGGTTTCAAAAGAATACAACATTTAATCAGATTGATTAAAAATATACCTTGGATCATGTCAGTCAAAGGTTCAACAAATACAGAAACAAATGCATGTTTAAAGATCTTTGATCATCATCATCATCATCACAATGCCACTCTGAGATGGTTTGCACCACCAACTCAAGCACATCACCAGTGGTGGGACTGACCGATTGTTGTGCCTTATTTTCATTCTATTTACCTGTGTTTATTCTGTACTTGAGCTGCTGTAATGCCCTTAGACTGTGTATATATAAGGGTTAGGTAATACCCAAATTCCCTCATGAGAATCAGTCAATGTTTATTTTATGTGTGTGTGTTTTATATATATATATATATATATATATATATATATATATAGTAATTTTATAAGTAATTCTCCTTTTCAACATTAACCTATCTACCTACCTTCTCTCTGCTGCTAAGGCTTGGCCACCACACCACACGGGCTGAAGTATAAGGTCATCGAGCTCCCCTACCATGGCAACACCATCAGCATGTTGATTGCCCTGCCCTCTGATGAGGACACAGCTCTGTCCCGTATCATCCCACACATCAGCACAGCCACAGTGCAGGGCTGGACCAAACTGATGCACATGAGGAAGGTCCACCTGGCCATCCCCAAGTAAGACACACACACAGACAAGTTGCTCTCAAAACGAACCTGCCTGAATGCGATAGACATTAAAAACGTTGTGTGTGCATGTTTGTTTTGATGTCTGCAGGTTTACTGCTGATGCGGAGGTAGATTTGGAAGCTCCACTTGCAGCACTGGGAATAAGAGACATGTTCAGTCAGGAACGAGCTGACTTCAGTCACATAAGTGAGTGGAAGTTATAGTCATATCCAAACATACTGCAATGCTTCCACAGCATCATTATGAAGAAGAGCAAGGCCTACAACTATTAAAGATGGTTGTTGGCTGTCTACGGCTAAGAGCCAGTAAGAGGCATGAATGGTTGCTTACTGATTAGTTGGAATAATTTCAAAACTGATGATGTGTCTGCCTGAGGAATGAAAGGAACACTAAATGAGGTGCTGTAGTGCCATCTTGTGGTGTATTCATTATAACATTGTGTTGTTTTACCTCGACAAAGGCACCACAGTGGCAGAAGATGTCAGTAAAGCACAGGTCTGTCTGTAAAGGCCCAAGTAGCCCTGAGAAGAGCTCTAATCAGGCTAATTGTGTACAAATACTTGATTGATTGTTTGTATATCAATTCTCTAAAAATGGTCTCACGTTATGAATATGGACAGCACTGGATGATTAATATCAGAATGTTAATGTTAAAAGGCAGTGGTCTTACTGCATATCCATAAACACATTCTATTGTCTAGAACTATACTTAACACCAAGTGTTTTCACAGGCCCTGTGGGTTTGCACGTATCCAAGGCCCTTCAGAAAGCGAAAATTGTGGTGAATGAAGACGGAACCAAAGCAGCCGCTGCCACTAGTGAGTGTTTGCTGTGTCATGTGACATTTGATGGGAATGTTCTAGAAAACTGTTTTACTGCCAGTATTCAATACATTCATAACCATAGCTAAACTTGTTTGGTCTGGGCCGTCAGTCTTTTCAGTTTAGAGAAACCCAAAATAACAGATGTGAAAAGTGCTTTTCACATCTGGAGTTAGATGTCACAAATCCACTGAAATAAATAGCATTATGAAGGCTTTTACTAGAGACTAAATTTGTCAGATGATCATACCTCAGAGGAGACCAGGAAAAGATTAGTATGGACTGCAGGGTAATCTTGTAGCCCCACAACTCTTGATTTAGCTTAAATCTCTCTAATTTTTTTAAATGGCATACCCCCAGATTGATGTGGCTCCCCAGTCCTTTCAGCAGCTAATAATAAGATACTTTTCCACTTGTAAAACCTGCAGAGGACACACCCACCTGCAGTTTGGCAGAAAAATGTATCCATGAGTAGAAAGACTTAAATGATGTCATATCCCTTTTTCTGTTCAGTACATTACTCACACGATGAATTTTACACGACTAAACTTTCACCAAAATGGGAGGGTGACCTAGGTAATGAACACAAGGAAGAGGATTGGCAGGAGGAAGAACATCTGGTACAACCAACCTTCACTTGCAATAGGCTTGCAGAGATTCAATATCAAATATTACATAGGCTGCACATAGCCCCTATTACCCTCCACAAAATACTGCATCTCCCACCCATTTGCCATAGGTGTAGAACGGATCTTGGGAATCATTTCCACTACTTCTGGGGGTGCAATCAGATTACTAGATACTGGAATCAAATACACTGTGAGCCTTTTGTTCTGAAAATAATAAAAACGTTGGGGGGGGGCGAGAGGAGTGGGGGAGTGCCTCTGACTGCTGGCCAGACCCTGTTGGTGATGTAGGACGTGTCTGTGATACAAAATTCTTAAGCTCGCTCACTAAATTTGTAATATGTAATAAAGACATTTATCACGGTCCGGTGTTTCATGTGAGAAAACCCCTTTGAGCCGTCTTAGTTTCTGACATGTGTTTCTGCTTTTTCTGTTTAGCTGCCATTTTGCTGGCTCGTTCCTCTCCACCCTGGGTGATGGTGGACAGACCTTTCCTCTTCCTCATCAGACACAATCCAACAGGTACAATCTACTGTTTACATTTGTGTTTACTCACAGACAAGTTTGTGCAGCTATAGGAGAAATATACACCATCTTGAAATGTTAGGCTCGATGAAACTATGTAACCCAAAGGAAACCAGAACAATACCTGCTGCTCACTGGAGGATTTTCAAATATTTTCTACTGTCCACCTGCTACGAGAAACAAAAGACTTTATGCTGAAGGCACCCAAGTTACAGTTCTAAACAAGTACACAACTAATGATCAGTGATGCGCACCGGATCAGCTCAAACGGGTTCTGTTGAGCAATTGATGTCCCTTTTTTATACTGCACAAGTCTCCATGATTTCTAATCTTTGTGGGAGGAAATTGGAGGGATTCTGTTCAGATCAGCATCAAATCAGCAACTCCTCTGCAAACATTGGGAGGCAGTTTTATTGAGCTGAGACCTTTGGTCGCCCCCAACTTTTTAGTTGAATGTCATTTGTCTTGTTCATGGATAGTTGTGTTTGAATATAGTTTACGCTTCACTGTGGAGTTAAAGGGTTTTTGTGCTTCACTATATTGAATTCTCCATGTCTCTACACGCAGGTACCATTCTCTTTATGGGCCAGATCAACCAGCCTCGAGCCTAGCCATCACTGGACAGCCCCTGGTAGTGTCATAGGCCAGCACAAGAAAAATACTTCTACACTGCCAAACAGACACGCACACACACTCACACCTCACACACACACATTATGTACAGTGTGGACATATGATGTTATTTGTTATGAATTTTTGCTTTATGTTCCCATTTTCCAAAATGCATATCATGCTTTATTCCATGTTTTGCAGACTAAGTTTTCTAAAAGTTTTAATTTTTTATACTTTTAATTTGACTTTATTACATTTTTAAAAGACTTTGAATGTCACTTGTGTATTTTCTCAACTACCTTGTTTGTATTCATTCAATCACTTTCAGTTCCAAAGCTTTCCATCTGAAGTCACTTCAGGTCACTATAAGTTACACACTTGGTTACCTTGAACACTTTAAATTCAGCTACTTAAATATGATTCTTTCCTTCTCTGAGGAAGTCTTCTTTTATTATACCTGCTTCATATTTGAGAAAATAAATACACATATTTAAAACACTAATGGTTTTTCTTCACTTGTGTGCATTATTGTAATTCCTGGGAGGGAATGTTTGTGTACCTGTGACTTGTGTACTGTTTTCAATAATATCATTTCTTTGACAATTACAATGTTCTTAATTTAGAGTCTTAATTCAAAATCCTCCTAATGGAAAATTCAATATCTTAAATTTGAATTTCAGTAATGGAAAGAAAATGTAGAGTTATAGATTTTGAATTGAAAATCCTTTATTTTGTAGATTTGTTTTAGAATGTCACAGGATGTATGAGCAAATATAATATAATTTCAGGCTTAATTTGAAATGTTTACTCTAAAGAATGTTAAATTTAATATATTTTTTCCACTCTGTATGGCTAAAGCCAACCTTGTTTTATTTTTATTGTACCATTAAAATCCAGCGCCTTAATCTAAAAACGTTCAACTGGAAATTCCAAATAAATTTGGAATTGGAGAAAAGTTGTTTTATTTTGTAGATTTGAAACTCTTGATTTTATGATTGTAATTTCTTATTCTTTAAGTTGAAGTTCCAGGATATAATACTTACTAGAGCTGCTTACTTCAATTTCGATATTTCAAATAAGAGTTTGGAATTCCAATGCTAGATTGGAACTATAGATAGATAGATAGATAGATAGATTATAGAAATTAAGTCGTCATAGCAGCCGGTACGTTTGGATACAATAAAATACAATAGAATAAAATAAAAAATATTGAGGTAGAAGGAATAAAAAACAGAAACACAAGCTAAATAGGTAGATAAGGTGCAGTGACAGATGATGGTAATAGTACTGATGATATGATGGTAATGTTATTGTTAGACAGTATATAAAAATAGTACAGTATGTATAGTATATAATATAACATAATATATATTTATATATGATAGAAATGCCTGGATCTTGAAAATTATGTTGATAAAGGTTCACTTTACACTTCGAACAAAAGTTAGATCTAGAGATCTAGATATGTACATGCAGAGGCATACCAAACAAATTGAGTCTATTGTTAAGGTATGGCACTGTATAGTTAATTGTATTCCTATTGTTTGATATTTAAAGAGAGCGCGGATTTTTCTACAGACTTCAGATACAAAGATTGTCTGTGAATACAGTCACTCGTGGGGACCATGTGGATCACCGGTGCGCTTTAACCCTCGGCACAAGGAGGTGATCAACATGTATAAGTCATCCTGATCATATAGAAGAATGCCTGGGCCGCATGTAGCTGTTTTCTCTGTATGCTGTTTGTGAAACCTTCTGACCCCGGGGGCGTCTGACCTACTTGCTGGGCGCGTATTACGGTATCTGTTGAAGCTCACCCCTCTCGTGTCCCCGTGTGATCCAGTCGTTGCGCGTTAGCTGCGGGGGTTACGGTAATCCTGACAGTGTGTGTCAGCTGATCCTCCTTCGCTGGCTCTGACTGAGGAGAGAGACCAGCCGGAGCAAAACACTGACTGCTGCTGCCACGGGTTAAGTCATGGCTGCGGAGATTCACTCGAGGCCCCAGACCGCCAGACCGGTTCTCCTCAACAAGATCGAGGGCCACTCGGACGCCGTCAACGCAGCCGTTCTGATCCCGAAGGAGGATGGAGTGATCACGGTCAGCGAGGACAGGTGAGCTCGAGGAGGCTAGTGGTAGCCTGTAGCTGTAGCTAGCAGGGATCCGTGTATTTGCTGGTCATTACGCTTTTAATCCCTGGTGCACTGGGTGAGAAAAAAGCGACAAAACTAAAGATAACAAACCTTTTCATCTTGCTCTTTTTGAACTTGTTGTAATATATGAAACCGGGCTTAGCACAGAAGGGTGAGGGAGGTAGACATCCATCAAGAGGGAGTTCTCTCCATGGAATATCCGGGAACAAACTACCAACCCTCCGCAATACAAAACCGGACATAAACATGTTGTTTCCCTTCTGTACATAGGGATCATTGTTTGCGTCGCGTATCCGTGTTTAAAGTTGTCGGATCAGGTTTTATTAACCCAACGCGTACTAGCTGGTAAACTCCTGCTAATTTTGTAAACATAACCCGAACTAACCAGGTGCTGCCTTCAAGTGCTCCTTGTAATCTGCTTTATTTTGTTGTTGTTTAAGCAGGACACAACAATGTTTATGGTCTCTCTGATCATTACACCTGGATAACTTGGTCACAGTAGTAAATAGATTTCTGGTGGTGGATTACAATCAGCCCCATGTTTCCAGCAGGACCCTGAAGGAAGCTTGAACCTGACTGACATCACTGAGGCAGCCGTATCAGTCACATCAGTCCAGTCACAGGGTGTCATGGTGGCTGTCATGCTCGGTTTCAAGTGTGAAGAAGCAACATCCTCATTCAGCGTTAAAGGAAATTAGATGCTGTGAAGAAATGTGCTGCAGATTCCAACACGCGCACATCTAAACCACTTGATATTGAAATGGGAAGTTGTTTGTCGGTCGGAGATGCAGCACTCTCACATTCAGCTTCCTTGATTTAAAACAGTAGTTGCATTTCATAACGCCTGTGCTGTGACTCTGCAGACCTCTTACAGGAGTAGAAGTAAGACCTTAAAAAAGGTTGGTTCCTCAAAAAGGTTGAAACTGTTTTCAGTGCACTTAAATCATTGACAGTACATATGGTCTTTGCAAAGCTGTCCTGTTTCTGTTCATGGTTAGGGCTGCTTAAACTTGCACCACATGGTTATATCTTCTTAAGCTCAGTAGATGTTAATGGTGGTCAAAAACCAGTTGAAAGCTGGTTATGGTGTATACAACAAAGTAGTAGACGCTGGTAAAGATCAGATTCACATTCAGAAGTGCTGAATTTTAAATTCTTTAATGTGTTTCAACAGTAATGTTCACCATCTGAACTGACTGAAACTAATAAATGTCTAATCCTCCCCCACTCAGTACCTCTCCATGAACAGAACCAAGCTTTGTGTGTGAAAAGATTTAGGGCTGGTTTCCCAGATGAGGATTAATTCCTAGTCCTTGGTGAAGGCTTTTTTCATGGATATTTCCATTGAAAAGTCTTATTTCTCCTTTTCCTGTGAAACTCCTCATGTGAGAATCTGACTTGGTGAGACGAACTGTAGCAGATCATCAATGGGATGTTTTGACTTGTTCCCTCAGAACGATTCGGGTATGGCTGAAGAGAGACAGCGGTCAATACTGGCCAAGTATCTACCACACAGTCTCCTGTAAGTAAGACTATACTGTCTCTGCCAAAAAAGGATGTTTGTCTGTGTGTTGAACAAAAATATTTCCAGTCATTCAATAAAATGCGTCTCTGCATCACGGCATGTATAGAGTGAAGTCGCTGCTCATAGAGAATCTTTGTGTCTTCCTCCCTCAGCTCCATGCTCTTGCATGTCATACCACCATGACAGCAGACGCATCTTCATAGGCCAGGACAATGGAGCTGTTGTGGTGAGTAACACTAACTCCAGCAAATGGCCTGGTTTTCTCGCTGCAAGCTTTTAGTAGTTCAAACATATGAGTTAGAAAGACAGCTGCATATCCGGTTAAAAAAGGGCCACAGTGTCAATGTTTGGCCTCCTCCAAATGCCTGTCGGGGGCCAAATGGTGCTTAGAGATGACAGTGTGTGTGTGTGTGTGTGTGTGTGTTTGCTTTGCCCTCCAGGAGTTTCTCATCTCTGAAGATTTCAACAAGATGAGCCATGTCAAAACGTATCCAGGTGAGAATTTGAGATCAGGACAAATTCCTTGCAACTGTCCAGTAAATGTAACAACAGAAAACACAACAAAGGATTACAGCAATGATTATCAACAGGCAGTGTGAGTGAAGACCAAATGTTTGAGTTTAGAGATGTGTCTGTCAATGTGTCATAAGCAAGAGAGAAAAAGCACGAGCAACGTCAGGAAGGGCTGAATGAATCAATGCTGTGTGTAGATCTTATATGAAGAAAGATTTTACACACTTGAAAAGAAAATTGAAATAATTATTTTCTGATCAGTACTGATATTGTAGCATTGGCCACAAACAAAATGACGGGGTGTGAACAGATTCAAATAGAGCTGTCCACTCGTGATCAGATCCCTCAGGATGGATGTTAGTACCAGGTCTGAACAGGGCCTCACTTCCACTAAGGTTCTGGCCCTTGATACTCAGCCTCGCTGTAGAGGTCTGTTATCGACAATTGTTGACAATTAAGAAGCAACAGCTCAAGCAAGCAGCCATATACAGTCAGTACAGTTAACAGAGCAGACTGGGGCTGGGAATTGTTTTTACCTTCATTTGGTTATTTTTTAAAAGTAAAGTAACAAAATTTGCAGATGATTTGAATCTCTGCTGACACTAACAATGTCTCCGCTGTGGAGGACACTCTCACACTAGGGACAGATGTTTAAAAAGGGCTGGGGTGACTTAATGGCTGAAATGCGGATGAGAGGGAACTTCGAACGGTGCTTGATTACTTTCAGTGTCTGTTTGAACCCTGTGTTCTCAACAACAGAGAACGGTTGCATGTCCGCTGCTATACAAACACCAATGTCGCTCGGTATTGCTTTGACACGGTCTGAATTATTTGCAAGCGGCAGCCTCAATGCAGCAGGGAGCTGGGTTTGCCCAGAACTTGATTTTTCCTTGTCCCACTAATGTTAGTGTTATTCCCAGTGTCAATGGGCATCACTCTGGTGGTGCCGTTTCAATTGAGTCAGCTTGTTCAATGTGCTACCAGCTACATGTACGATAGCAGTTGCACAATGATGGCTTTTGTACAATCCACTTGTCTTTGTCCGTCCTCTCATAGTTGACTGTGAAACTGAAGGGTTCCCACTAAGTGGACTTAAATCATGAGGGAGGGTTTTCACACTCCTGTCTGTCTGTGGTCGCTATGCCGACGGCACATCAGGACCTTTGTTGTCACTTGGAATTTGAGATGCACACAAATAAGTTCCGCATGTGGCCTCATTGCATCAGTTCGGTTGACGTGCGTAGCGAACCGAAAGGCCCATACCGGAAATCTTCGGTTTGGATACATGGGGGGGGGGGGGGGTCAGCCTGATGCTTCGTCTCCGCCCGAATGTTCCATGTGGTTTTCCAGCAGTAATAGAGAATCAAGCAGCAGAGACCAAACTGCAAAAAAACATGACTCACAATCAGATCACATTCTCATGTGTCTATGTAATTTCCACAGAGTTACTGACAAGGAAATTTCCCATAAGCGAAAACTGTGAGGTTATAAATTTTCTATGAGTAAATGACTTTGGAATTTAGTTTGGAAGAACCTTTCTCTCTGAAGTTCACTTCACTTACTGAACAGAATCTGTGCTGCATTAGTATACAGCAGCAAACAGTGTTTGAAAAGTGTCTTTTGCACACGCTGCACAAAATATGGATTTTCGTAATAATAATTGAACTCAAGTCTGTTCTTCAGTAGATAATAGAAGAAGAAACTTAAAAGAAGCAGAGGCAGCAGAAGAGAAGAGGGAGAGGATCAAAGTTTCAGCTTCACAGGCTCCATTCGTGGCTGTGGTTTGGTCACGAGGCAGGAAAATGCATAATATTTTACTTGATTATAGTTTTACTTTTGCACCAATTCTAATGTTTCATCTTATAAATATTTTGGGCACTTAAAGATGAATCCCTTTCAGTGATGCTTTGTGTTATTTGGAGAACATGATTAAGGCAGTATAGCACTGATCAGTGAGGTGTAATACAGTTAATAAGCCTGTCCAGTTTGCATTGTAATTAGCAGCGACTTTATCCCTCAATTCTTTTGAAATTCTCTCATGAAAGTATCTTTGAAGTAGGAAAAATCAACTGTTTTCAAGAAAATATTTCCTAAAATGAATTAAACAATTACAAACAGCATGCAAGGTTTTGTATGATTGAAGTGTTACATAAAATGGCACAATTACAGGTGTACAGTAGTTAAGTTGGAGCTGTCTGGGTTATAATGGTGCTGCAAATGCTTTGAAATTTCAGTCAGATGTCTAATTGGATTAGTGATGGTATTATTGTATCGAAAAGGTCAATTTCATAGTGATGCCAAAAGTCATAACTCAGGAGTGTTAGGCACCATATTTGCTACACTATGACTTGTTCATAGAGGCATCCAAGTGTAGGGTGGTTCTTCTGGTTTATATGTTGTCTTTCATACAGTTTGGAGTGGACCATTAGGACTGAGGGGAGTACAAATAGTTTGAAGGGATTTGTCTGTCTTAGTGTGGATTACTGTGTGGCTAAGCAGTGCCTCTGATGGGATCCGATGGGAGAAGTCCAAAGGAAGTCTGAGATGGTGCTCATCCATGACGCCTTGAATATAAAGACCAAAAATATGTGATCGTGTTTGATGTTTGAACCAGCGTGACTTGTGCCCGTAAATCACGCTCTCTCCTTCTCTGTGTTTATCTGTATGTTTGTGTGTGTTTTGCAGCCCACCAGAGCCGTGTGTCGGATATGGTGTTCTCCCTGGAGAGTGAGTGGGTGGTGAGCACTGGTCATGACAAGAGTGTGAGCTGGATGTGCACCCAGAGTGGGAGCATGCTGGGCCGACACTACTTCACCGCCTGGGCCTCCTGCCTACAGTATCCTTCATTCAATCCTTGTGCGCACCAGTATCGCTCTGTTAAGTGTTTTTGTGACGCGTGGAGCCAGTTGAAGCCCTGACTGTACACCCAGATACGATCACGAGACGCAGCACACCTTTGTCGGCGATTACTCAGGACAGATCACGCTTTTGAAACTGGAGAAGCAGACGTATACTATAATCACAACGCTGAAGGGTCATGAAGGTAAGGACACTCGGCAAACACACCTTCAAATTAGGTATCACATTTATCAGTAGCACAGAGCAGTTGTCACAGCGAAGTTGGGTTAGGATATATGCAGGTGTGGCTGCAATAAATAATAGATCGACCAGATTGCTCCACAGGACTTTATTATAAACGAAAAAAAGGTAATTCAATAAAACCACAAACATTTAGCATTTTCAAATTGTTTGAATTCTTTTCCTGATTCTTACTGTTCAAGTTACCCAGTGTTAATTCCCAACAATTAGTGGTAACATTTCAATCTTTAATTACTGCAACTACCATTGAGAATTGCTAGATACTGTAACTGCAGGAGAGCTGCTAGTGTTTGGGCCATAGCCTGCAACTGCTAGCATCCACTGTCACCACAAATCTGACATTTGATTTTTTAAAATATTGTTGTATTGTTTTGAATGCACATTGCTCTTTTCATAATGGTTGTTTTTGTATGAACATTCGACATTTAAATTTTAATTTAAACCTATATTTGTAAAACAAAAAGCGTCTTTCGTAGACTAAATCCTTACTTCTTCAAAGTTACTGTTACACATTTGATTCACTGTCAGTTCGATATCATTATTTTTAGGGTTCAAAGCATGTGAGATTTGTATTCAAGCAGCTCAGTGTACTTGTTGCTGTGTCAGGAAACTGAATCCCACAACACAAATGAGTTGCCAGGGATACTGCTCTGTGTGAAACAAATACTTCCCTATGTTCTTCTTTGGGCATTCAACACACAAGAATTAGTTTGAAGGGAGGACCCATCTCATCAAAATGCCTGTTATAGGTTCACAGTTTTTGGACGGTAAACTGTCCTCTGCAAAATGTCCTACCTCACTCTTTGATGTGTAAATGTGCCCTGGTGCTGATGGTAATGGATTCTAATTATACTGATAATACATATAAATGAGGGTGGGAGCTGGGTGCAAGCTGGTCTCCCATTCAAATATTAAATTGAATTTATATTGATCAAATTTGGCAAACCTAATGGACAAGTCAGACTTCACATCAGAGTTAATAATATAATATAATATGGGACCAAATATAAATATACAGGACCTAAACTATCTCCTGTGTATACATGTGGAATTTAGTATTTCTTATCTTTCATGTCAGCTGATGAATCAAATACTTGTGTAAATTAATAACTTGACATAAGTAAAACAGTTGATAATGTGGCTATAAGTGGAGCTTGCACTGTTAGCTTTCCCCTGCGGTTCATGCAGCTACAGTGTAATGGTTCCTCCACCACCTGCTGCAGGCTGTTGTTCATCATATGAAAGATCTGACTTCTAGAGCTGAATATTTTACTGAAGAATGTTTTCATGTTTGTGGTTTACAAGGCAGAGCAGTGTTTGGTCCTTTATTCCCAGTCTGAGGACCATGAGTGTTTAGCTTGAGGTGTAGAAGAATAGACAGATGGTCTTTGTTGTCCGGTCGATCAGCTGAAGACAACTGCTGAATCAAGGCTCAGGGCTAGGAACACAACGACAACATTCTTCTCTTTGGTCTCCTTTATTCACAGTGAGCTAATATTTAATTATAATAATAACTTTATTTGTACAGCACTTATCTACAGAGGGAGGTAATGCGGTAATATTTAATTATTATAATAATAACTTTATTTGTATAGCACTTATCTACATAGTTACAAACTGCTTCACAGAATACATGGCGAAATAATATTTACACTGAGCTTGTCATGTGATCTGCTCTTCAAACGTTTGCCAGTGAAGTATCCACAGCTTCCAGTTAAATATAGTGAGAGTAAAGACGATGTACCTTGAGGTGTAGTCGATGTGTAAAGTCACACAAGCAGACATGTAAGTAAAGAACAAATACATCAAAATGTACTTGAGTAAATACTTTCTGTCTATAAGAGGCACAAATCGCCTCAAGTTTATCAGTGTAACCAAAAACATTTACGTCTTTTACCCCAAAAATAACAGGTATACTGCTTCTAAACTCGGGTGAACCCTAGACTGTATCTCTAGATAGCCTGTGTATATGACACTTTCAAATAACACAAACTCATCTAGACTTTTATGAGCTTCTTTATCTAAACATGGGTCATGGTTCAAATGTATAACGTTTCTGAGTGTACTTTACTGATACGAAGAGTCAGAGCTCAATGGGGAGAAAGCCGCCCCTGACAGTGTTGTGATGTGACGTCTCACTCTGTTGGTTTTTGTTGAAACTGTTGGTTAAACTAGGGATAGTACAGAGGTGGAACAGAGGGGCGATACCGCTGTCACAAACTACCTTTGACATGTGGTGACATCAGCATGCAGCGTGCACAGGAACCGACAGCAGCCAAATTTTAACTAATGACAGCGGATATAATGAATCACCAGCAATGTTTATTACTTCTCTGCACACCCACACAGAGTTTTAAATACTTTGGTTGATTAGACCTGGAGACAATAGAAGACATTTATAATAACTCCACCAAGAATGAAAACAGTTTAACAAATCACCCGGCCGAGGGATTCCACAAAGTACTGATTTATAAAGGTTTGGTTATTACACTATTATATTTGTGGGTAATCGATTGCATACTAATTGGCAAACATTATAATGTTATTTAATTAAGGTTAATTGTAAAGCGGGTCACAATACTTTCTGAAGCCACAGTAACTATGATGATTTCCACTGAATGTGTCTTGCTCTTTCCAGACAAAGTGTTTATATGTCTGCTTTACTAGTAATATACTGTAATGTAATAGTGTCTGTCAGGAGGTCCATCAACATATGGTACAGAACTTGAGCGGGTCATGTTGCATCTTCTAGGAAGGGTGGTCCTCCAGCTCCAACCATGGTTTGTGTATATTTGAAACTGCCTGTAGTTCCTCCAGCAGGCACAGGGTGGAGCCAGCAGGTCAGAACATGACGCTGCCTTTCAACAAGCTCCTGCAGCTCAACATCGCACATGTAACAAATCTGTCTTCTTGTCTTTTGACCCCTGCAGGAAGTGTAGGAGCTCTTTGGTGGGACCCTGTCCAGAGGCTGCTGTTCTCAGGTGCCTCCGACCACAGCATCATCATGTGGGACATTGGGGGCCGCAAAGGACGGACGCTATTGTTGCAGGGCCACCAGTAGGTTGTTCAGTGTTTCGTACATGCAGGGAGGGTTGATTACGCTTTTCCCTCCTCTTGTTTCTGTCAGGGATTAGGAGGCTTAAGGATTTGATTAGGAAAATTGGCTCCCACATCCACATGTCTAGTTTCTTAATTTCTCCTCACAGCAGTGTCTTCTCTATCTCCCCCTGACACTCATCCCCACCCACACTCTCTTGTCAGTAGCAGGCCTAGCTGGTGTGAGTAAAAGCTGTCCCCAGGTGCTGATTATGTTTTTATCTCCTCTTTCCTGTCTAAAAGCATATTTCACCAACTCCTATTTCAGCTCCCCCCTGTTACTGGAGTTATCAATGAAGCCCAGGTGCACCGACGCGTGTCAGAGTAAGAGTCTGTATCCTGTTCGCACCTTAGCAGGATTTACAGAAGCTTGTATCTCAAAGACCGCCATCAAAATGAGGGCTGTCAAGCTCCTGTAGTCAGGACAGAAACTTAATCTACTTATCTCTTTTCTTTTAGTGTCCCCTCTCACTCATTTCTTGTTTTTAACTCATTAATATGCATTGAATACACAGACTTATTTTTGCTTCTGAGTTAAGATTGGGGTTTTAAACTCACTTCTTTATGAGCAGTGAATGAAAAACACTTGAAAAACAACAAAATATTTTATAAATCTGAGGTAGATCAATGATGTGCTTTAGCTCCTCACTGCACTTACACAATGTTTAACAATATATTGATATACATTTAAACATTATTGCAATTGCTGAACATTAAACTGTGCCAATTCATTTATCAGCTAGTTACTGAGTGATCGGAGAAGAACAGTTAGTGTGCAGTGTGTTTTTATTCTGGAAATAACTCTGTGGTTGAACCATATACAAAAATGTGCCTGTAAAATTAAAACAATGTGTTGGAAGAGCTCAGGAACTGCTGAGGTCTGTGAGGATTATCTGTAACTATTTCCTCAGTGAAGATATTGATAAATGTGGGTTTGAACCAGGTGTTTGTTTTGATTGTGAACATTTCAACTTATCTCGCTTTTCATTCTTTCTCTCCTTTCGTCGGCGCCCCCAGCGAACGAGTCCAGGCGCTGCGCTACCTCCAGCTGACGAGGCAGTTGATGTCGTGCTCGGCCGACGGAGGCATGGCAGTGTGGAACATGGACACAAAGAGAGAAGAGGTTAGCATTCTGCTGTATCTGATTGTACAAATACAATCAGATACAGCATTTACTGTGTGATAAATGCTTAAATACCCTATATAAGTAATATATAAGTGTCCCTATTGCTGACAAGTTCCCTGACCAGTCAGTAGAATGGTCAAAGTATTAGAAGTTTTCTTTCTCAATTTGTTGGGTGTTTCAGTCCTGGTGAATATGATTTTGAAGCTCTTAGAGAGTTAATCTAATCCTTTACATATTTAATTGTAACCTTTAATTGTCTTTTTCTCTGCAGGCGCCTCAGTGGTTGGACAGCGACTCGTGTCAGAAGTGTGAGCAGCCTTTCTTCTGGAACATCAAGCAGATGTGGGACACTAAGACTATGGGGCTCAGACAGGTAGGAGAGTGTGATCAGTGTCCTGAGCGGCGGTCACTTCCTCAGTCAGGAGTCATACTGACGTTTGGGTGTGTTTCCTTTAACAGCACCACTGCAGGAAGTGCGGCAAAGCTGTGTGTGGAAAATGCAGCACCAAACGCTCCACGTTTCCAATCATGGGCTTTGAATTCCCTGTGCGGGTGTGTGACGCCTGCTTTGACACCATCAAAGAGGAAGAGTGAGTACAGGGCTTCTCTCAAAACCTGTAGAATGCAATTTAGTCACACTGCACTCCTGTTTCCAGAGCACTGAGGGCAACTCGGATTTAATGGTGTCTCTGTGTGTATCTGTCTGTGTGTGTTTGTGTGTGTGTGTGTGTGGAGCAGTCGAACAGCATTGGCCTCGTTCCACGAAGGGAAGCACAACATCGCTCGCATGGACATGGACCCATCCAGAGGCCTGATGGTCACTTGTGGAAGCGACCGCATTGTTAAGGTCAACAACAGCTCTTTGATACCAGATAACCGGTGCATGTGTCAAACACTGAAGCCTGCAGACACTCCAACCAAAACCAATCAAATCAATATCATTGCTTTCACTCTGCTGCAGGCAGTCCATAATTCAAAAGAAGAATATATATTTGCTAATTATCATAAATGATACCTTTGTTCCAGATTTTGTATTTTTAGGATTTTGCCTACATTTTTATTCCAGGGACTTGAGTTTTATTTTTTTTAACAGAACAACCTCTTTAAGGACTTAAAGACAAATTAACAGAGTAACTGATAATAATTGTTGTTTGGCACATGTACATGTTCTCATTTGTTCCTCACATTTATTGTATATTTAACTCCATTGTATTACTTAGTGTAAATAATCTGTCAAAAATCATTAAGATTCAGCTCTAGCAACAATGAATGCACAGCTCTGTACCAGGCCTCCTCCGTCACCATTATTGACTGTTTTGTCTCCACAGATCTGGGATATGACGCAGGTGGTTGGCTGTAGCTTAGCAACAGGCTTCTCTCCACGCTGATTGACCCAGCCCACAACATGCTTCCCCCCCCTCGCGCTGCGGCCACTCTTCCAGTTTCATTTAAACCCCTCTGTAAACCACATCTCCCCGTCGCACCTGGGATCTTCAGCTACATCCTGGCCTGCTTTGGGTGAATGTTCCAGTGTGTGTGTGTGTGTTTGCATGTATGTATGTATGTGTGTGTGTGAGAGTATGTTTGTGTGTGTGTGTGTGTGTGTGTGTGTTTGTGTTGTAGCCCTCCACATTCCTTTTGCTTCACATCAAGGAATCTTTAATTTCACTGTCAGTGTGTGACTGACGTTTTACTTTTTGTGCTAATCTGAAACAGAACCCTAAGCACAATGGTGTGTGTGAGTGCTTGTATTGTAATCGTTTCTCTAATGGGAGAGACAGAATTGATATTGGTGTTTACATTCAATATATCTTTTGACAAAGGTCATTTTTTATTACCCTTGCACTGTAAAATCGCAGGCCAGCCCTTCCTGTAAAAACACACTACCTTCTCTTCCTTAATGTAATGGCCCACTAACTGCATTTACTCCGTTTAACATGTACAAAAAAAAACAAATCATTTGTATATAGCTCTACATTGTGTACAGTAGATAGTTGCTTGAAATGACTCTCACTGATCAAAGTGATCAGCTTTTTCTGTCTCTTTCTTCCTCTATGGTTTCTTTCACTAGCTGGCCTTAAATCTCTCTCAGGAGGTTTTACATCAGTAGGTTGTCACTGGGCGGGGGGGCTCTTCATGTTAGTCGTCACTGTTGTGTGATTGTGAGACGCATCAGGCGTGAAAAGAGGCATCTTATTAGAGGCATCTTATTCGACGACGGGAATCTCCTGATTAACAAAAAGATGCTGCGGCAGGAAGTTGATACAATCGTCAGATGCTTGCATGGCAGCACCGATCCAGCCTCCACCTTATTATCTTGTGTGAGCCAGGGAGAGAAAAATTTGAATATGTTGCTAAACATGAGCTCCAGAGGATATTTATTTGCACTATTGGGTCGAGACCTTCTCCGCAGTTTTCCTTTGACAAATGAACAATGCAGCAGGAGATTCTCCACCTAGACGAGTTCACAACACAGAAAAGTTGGAGGTGGTGCAGCAGACAGAGGCGCGATCTAAAGTATCTGCTGTTGAGATCACGTTTGAATCCTGTGGAGGATCTCTTGCTGTGTTCCCATATTAGCTCAGTTTTTACCGAGGGGCTGACACGAGAAACTTCTTATTCGTTCTAACAGACAGCCCCTCTGGGTAATGTTCATCGATTACCCAGAGTTCAGTGCATTGAAGACTTCCTGTCACAGCCATCCAGGAGTGTATCAGTGGGAATACAATTCGAGATTTGATTTGGTGTTTGACTTGTGACAATTTCACCTTTGTGTTTTAAATTTTATTTAGAGGTAATAAATAAAAAAAATATATATAGCACAGCATTACCCTCTCAGAAAACTTATGTAGGTAGATACCAAACAAAGCACTCATGGTGTCAATTCTCGAATGCCTCGTGAGAATAATTTTTCATCTGTAATTTGAAAAATATAAATATTAATAAAGTTTCTTTGGTGTAAATTGAATTTCCCTCCTCCATAAAGGCGCATGGTAACTGGGCAGTCGCCCAACTCACCTGAATGGACTCCCTTTCTTAAAAAGCCTTAATGAGACAAGGACACATACAACGTTTAGAGGTTTGTCACTCAGTGCTCAGTGCTTCTGAATATGTCCTTTGCTTTTCATCTCTGCCTGTTGCGAGCTCCCCCCCACCAACACCACACACGCATCTGTTATCAAGGATTTCTCATAACACCCTCACCAGAGCACTTAATTGCACAACTCGGTTGTCTTTTGTCTTTGAATCAAACGGAACCTTTTTGTCCGATGTAGCGTCCTTGTAAATAGCGGCTAATATCGTCTAATGATAGACTGATGCTTGCCTTATTGCTAGTGAGGAAAAATTAGCATTAATATGTTGGGATTTCTGATTTCAAAACTGCAGTCACATTCCAGTTCTTTGTTCATGTAGTGTATATATTTATATTTGTAGTAAAGTATCTATTATCACTCTTTAAGTGGTTGTTTTACTTTTCTTTGTACATGTCCAATAGTCTTTATTTCCCTGTAGTCACAAAACAGAAATGTTGGACGCTCCTTAATGAAGCAAAGGAAAACTCAATGAACTGCAGTGTCAGATCTGCTGTATTTAACCTCTTCATATGGCCTGAGATTGACTGGTTGATCGCCATCTTGACTGCAGATTGCCCAAAATAAACTCCAAGTGTGTGACGTATGTGCTCGATCCCGAGTGCCTTGCCTCAGCACCTCTTTTCTGCTACTGAGCGAAACGTTCTGTAACACTAACTCATTTAGTTTACAAGTGGAGTGTGGTCCATTGTGTCAGGAAACAGCCAGATAAACACATAATCATCATAAGAACAATAAACAATGTACAAAAAAAAGTGTTAGTGTCACAGACCTGTCTTATTGGTAAAATTTGAGCATTTTGAGGAGGCTCCCTCGCTCGCACCTGAAGAAGCATCAGGATGGTGACTGCAGTTCACTTAATGGCCACCAAATATTATTGAAGGTATAGGAATTGATTTTTTCAGCTTCTTGTAAACCCAACATTCACCTCAAGCTACCATTCAGTTGTTGTTGTGATGTGCTAGCAAAGAGAAAACTAGCATTAATTTGGAGCTGTGTTTGTGGTGATCTAGTTTCAAAGCTCTTCACTGGCTAGTTGCTAATTTTGCCTGTTTGCCATTTCCACCCCTGGAATACAGTGGATTTCATCATAATTCTTAAATCATCAAATGTGTGATAGCTCTCTATGGGATCATCACCAATAGTGACATAATTAATATTACACATAGTTATTTGAGCCATTGTTAGTATAAAACTATCAAGAGATGATGCTTTAAGGTCTTTTTATGTTCTTAAAGCTCATCTGCAATTTTATATGGCAAGTTTAATTAGCTGAAGTGGCTGTTAGTCGGTCGATAGTACTGGTAAACTGATCTCATCCCCGCTCCCGGTGGGAGTAAAAACTAATTCATGCAAAACATCATCAGGGATCTACAGGGTTATTAAACATATTCTGATTTGTTTATATATTCTTTTAGCGGCACAATGACACAGGAAAAATAGTAATGATTTTTTTATTGAAGCATACGTTTACAAGACAACCTCACACCAGTGAGTAAAAGGCCTTTTTAAAGGTGTTGGGCAGATAAATACAAAGGTTAAATTGCACATGTGAAGTGATGCTGCTGTGTGGTGTGAGGCACACTGCTCATGGAGAGAACACTTCATCTCCAGCCTGAGCTCAACCTGCACAGTACAGACGCTGCACTATAGCAAATACATGAGTTACTTACATAGCTGTTCAGTGTACATGATGCATGTTAATTATTCAGACACTAACATCAGACTGAGCACATGACAGGTATCTTGAGTTTATAATGGAGTGACTTAGGTCACATCAGATTCCCATCTGATCCACAATGTTCATAAAGCAACAGCAACAGACTGGATGGTTGTTTGTGTAACCTCATAAAACACACTGAAAGCAGCCTCAATATCAACCCCTCATAAAAGTTCAAAGGTTTTCATCCCTATAAGTTCGAGCTCACAGTAAGAAAAACAAACTGTTCATATAAATAGTTAAAAAGCGTGTTAAACCCTTGGTTACAGGTAAGTCTAGTCTGTCTGGTTTCCATTTGTCCCTTTCTAGAACAGACCAAATGCTTTTTGGACAACAGAAGCAGATCTTCTCTGTTGCGATGGCGTTAGTACTGGTCCTGGACGTAATGACCAGTGTCCCAGTGTCTCAGTGAGGCTGGAATGTCTTGGCCAAGTCCTCCAGCAGAGACATTAATTTCAGCTCCTCCTGGGGGGAGCTGTGGGACCAGGCCAGCGGCAGGTGGGTGGGCACCATCTTTCGGTCTGAACACAAACAACAAGCACATGTTAACATCAAGGTCTGTTTGTTGGCTACATGTTTTAATCCCTAGTGTGCTTCTAATGTTAAGGGACACTAACTTGTGCATGGTGTCACGGGGCAGACGTGTTGTATCAGAGGGTCAACATTGATGTGGTGTGTGTTTAAAAGGCAATAAAGGTCATGTGACACATCAAATCAAGTGCAAACACAGGATTCATTTTCAATCCTCATCTCCAATGGCAACAGGCTCAGACGCCAGGCATCTCTTGAAGCTGAGACCCAACACACACACAGCAGGGTTTCTGCAGGGTTCACCAATTTAAATGGCAGGCTTTTTAATGCCACACGAAATGCGATGTCACATCTGTTTTAAGATGTATGATTAAAAGCCTGAGAAGATATGGCCTACAATTATATTATTTGTGTGTGTGTGTGTGTGTGTGTGTGTGTGTGTGTGTGTGTGTGTGTGTGTGTGTGTGTGTGTTTGTATGCAAGCACTTATAGAGGCACTGTACTCTCTGGCAGTATCTGGCACCAAGAGCAGTCCACTCCAGCTGCAATGGACACAGGCCAAACCCTCACACACACACACACACCCACACGCACACACCATGCCCCCCCATCCAACCCACAGCTGACAGTTTTTGAAGTCTTGGATGATTTAAATTTGACCTCTCTCTGTTTTGTGAAACCTTTCTTTCAACAAGTCCCTATTAAACAAACTCACACATACATACAAAGCATTTGAGTTTGTTCACATTTTGCATCATACCCTGATAGAAGCGACCACTAGGGTTTTTGGCTGTGGCCTCAGAGACAGCCAGCCACACCACAGTGTCAGCCCCCTGCTCAGGGGTTCGCAGACTCTCCTTCATGGAGCGATGGAAGTCTGGCATGGCATTGGCCACCGCTGGGGCAGAGAGACAGAGCCACAGAGTGAGACACACAAACATGGGTAATTATAAGAGAAGAATAAGGATAACATTTTTTTTTGTTCAATTTGTCCAAAGGGTGTTGGCAGTTAACTCAAGAATGTGTGAGTGGCCGGTACCTGGGGTGTCCACCCAGCCAGGATGCATGACGGAGAAGTGGATGTTTGGGTGAGTCTTTGCCAGCTGCTCTGTCAGCACCACCTGCTGCCTCTGGAACACACACACACACACACACACACACATACACACTAAGTAAGTAGGTAAAGCACACACATCTCTTTGACGTGCCACTGTTAGTAAAACCAAACTTCTTCTATCTTCACTTTTACTCATCACACCGGTGTCCTTGCTGCTATCTGTGACATCACATAGAACAGGATTTATCTGACATTTACTTTAGAAGAAGAAGCTCTGTGGGACGTTTTGCAGTGAAACTTTGTCAGATTTATGATCCATATGCAACATGTGTGCATTTGTCCATTATAAACCTTAAGCCTCTTCCAGCATTTCATGCATAATTGAATTTGATCAAAATGTTACCACACCATTATTACTTCTAATAAGTTTTACAGTTGTTTATAACAAGGGGAAAGCAAGCACTTATCTGATTCAGGGATGATCTCTAAGACCAATAAAGGGCTCAGCTGCAATAACTACTGCAAACATCTACCCTGCGGTCTATGTTTTTCTCTCTACATGAAATTAAACTGTTTCCTGAGGACTGAGAGTCTCTGCAGTGCGTTAACACACTGATCTGCGCTTTCAGGCTCACTTCTTACTTTGTGCTGGGCGTAGACCATGGTGCCATCGTAGCGGCCCATGTCAGACTGGAGGTTTCCTGTCCTGAGCTTCTGCACCAGCATTCCCCCGGAGGACACGCTGATCTGAACGTGAAGGAAACAGGTCCTGTTGTCAAATCTAATTCCATATTAGTTTGAACATCCTGTCATTTAATCCTCACTTACATTACGGTGGTGCATAGTTCATTCAGTACTTTTATTAACTTGGCAAGGACTACGTTTCACCACTGTCCATTTGAATTAATTGAATCA